>NW_015971330.1:0-111084 GCF_000769745.1 Penicillium expansum
CCCCCCGCCCCCACCGGAAACTATAGGCGTCGGAAGGCAGGTGTCACTATGGAGTACAATATATGCACAATCAATATGCATACCTAGCCTGCTCCATATTGTCTTTTTTTTGTGGCTCAAGGAAGCCGAACTCGCCGTGAAGACCCTCTTTTCCAGTTATGATGGGCCCTACATCGTACACGTCCTTACAACCCCGTTCCAACTACGAAGTTGACAAGGGCCATCAAAGGATCGAAGTGATCCCGAACGCCCTATTGGATAGCTTGCGTACTAAATTCAGGTCCCCTGTTTCTTGTAGAGTACTTAGTGTAGGCAAGGAATATGTAGTATTTCTGTTAATGAAGAAATAAGCAACATGATCTGCGGGGACACGTGGTATACATTCCTTCTCTCCTGCGTTTGATTGCAAGGTTGTCAAATGAAGAGCCCGGCAGACACATGACCCTATCTCGCAGCAATGGATGAACCGAGTTCGTATCCATAAGAAATAGCTTTCACGAAGACCGCCACAAAGAAATATTGCAAGAAAATGAAAGGAAAAAAACCGATACACGCAATATCCAGACTCCGGTCAACCGTCCCGATAATCCGATGCCCTTGAGATAAAACGCCAATTCCTCACTGGGAATTTGCTCTTAAAAGAAGCACAATAAAAACAAAAGGCCCATAAGGGTTCATGGGTCGCTTCAATCATTATGGCATACCCGCGAAACCTGCAGTTGTCTCGGGTCCGAAGCCGCTGCGAAGGCTGCCGAAATCTAGCTTCATGAGCAGACGATCTACCCCGGCTGCTTTATGGGGCACGTAATGGCTGAAGCCGGGGCTCGCGCTGTCATCTTGGCGGGAACCAGGCCACATCTGACCGAAGTTCGTTGGGAGTTCCACAGGTCCCTGGCCTTCTCCCGAGCGACTATCGTCAATGTCTCGCAGGCTCCCAATGAGATTCTTAATGCCCGTCTCGACATCATTTCGAGTGGCACGTAGCTCATCCCATACCTCACGTTCTTCATGGGCATAATCTACCAAGGCGTCTTCCACGCCTTCATCTGTTTCCAGATCCATGTTGCGTTGGATGGTTTCCAAGCGAATCACAAGGGCGACGAAGCGGTCAATATTTGTGAGAAGTCCTCTCATGGTGTTTGTGAAAGGTAGTTCGGTTAAAAAGAGAGATTGCACCAGAGATGACAAGTGCCGCCGGTGGGCAACCGTGAGAGCCTCGGGATCGTGCCGTCCCATGGTCTGCTGGGCAGACTCGGGGAAGTCTCTCATAGGTACCCGGTCGTGAGGCACTGGCTTAGAACTGCGATGCGATTTGAAAGAGGATGCGGTTCCAGGTCGGGATCCAGGGGCTGATGCTGTGGACGAAGAGCATCCTTCAATCCACTGCCGCAGGTGCTGCCACGACTCATTGACGACATCTCCTTGGAAAAAGCCACCAATCTCGGAAAGCATAAACAGACATGCACTTCCTGTGGCCCAGATATGACGCATTTGGCGAACACGAACATTGTCTCTATCTCTTCTTGCCTTTAGTTGAGCTTGGCCAAAGATACTGCTGCTTCTGGGTGGTCCCCATGGTGTGGGGTGGTTTCGCCGCAACGGAGTTCGTTTCCAGAGATCTCCCAGCCGGATCTGAGCCCGCCGTATTCCCAAGAGATAAGAATGGATCTTAGAATATATGGCAATATCGGAGCTCGAGATGAATAGGTCCAGAGGAGCTCGGATATGTGCGGTGAGGTTTGTGGGCGTGGGGAAGAGTAGGTCTTCAAATGAGACCTTTGAGATTTTGGATATTGAATTGGGAGCTTGGGCAGGGGTCATCGGTCGGCCACTTTTACGGCCACTAATGGACAGACAAAGAAGGTCCCGGGCAAGTTCAAGTTCTTCGTCGGCTGGATCCTCCTCTTTTTGTAGCGAGGAGAGCTCTGCCCATGCTTCAGCTAGAGCAGCTATGACATCACCTTCTTTGATGGTAAAAACGCCAAGTTTTCCCAGTGGACGGGTCATTGATGGGCCTCGACGTCGGCTTTCTTCAATGCGAGAATCTGCATGTGCTACAAGGGCCACCGCAAACTCCCCTCGTCCTAATAAAAGGAAATTGTGAAGCAAAGTAAGAATTTCCAAGATTTTCGGGAGAGGCAACAATTTCGACAAGGTTGATTGAGAAAGGGAAAGGCGAATGGAGTCAACAGCAGTAGTCAGTTTTGAAGGGGAAATTGGTGATTTCAGGCCCGCAAGTTGCTCGATGTGCTCCCGATATAACGTCACCGGCGCAGTAGAGGTTCCCGCTATTGAAGTTTTCCGTTTCGCCCGAATATGATTGAGGGATTTACCAATGAATAGTATTGAACCTGCGGTTTGTGCCGTGACGAAATTTGGGAGCAATCGGACGTTTATGCTGAATTGTGCCTCGTCATTCTCGTTTTCAGTATCCTCCTGGATGAAAAAGTCTTCCTTCCCGTAAATAGGAAGATTCCCATAAAGTAACCACATCGATAGCTGTTTCATCCATGCTGTCTCGGCTGCTGTGGCCAATTGCAGGGCCATCTCCTTGATATCAAGATATCCTGTTTGAGCTTCGGTCCGCAGATGATCCATGAGCGCTGCCCCTGTGGAAACATGCGAAATTTCGGTGCTTTTCCTTTCAGGTTGAATGAACCGGATAACAGCCCAAAGCCACTCCATAGGCCGAGTCCAAGGTGCAAATTCTCCCACGATGGTCGACAATGGGACAATACCATACCCTCCGACATATTCACTATCTTCAGCAAGGATTGCCCTCTCAACCTCCAGTATCTTCTTCTGGAATTTATCTAGATGTGTTCCAACAATAGCCGTAGAGACCGAGCGGCATATGACAGATGGGCTCGTGGAGGATATATCAGAGGCATATTTCCGCAGCTGAGCGTGTAATCGGCTCAGATGGGCAACGGAGGCGAGGAGGGCTTTCTCCGGAGGTGAAAGAAGGGGAAAATCATCTTGAGTGACAGCATTTTCCCCTTTTTGCGTACTGAAGAGGGGGGATGGCTGACCGGAGAGGGAGAGTAGGATCTCATGGAGCATTCTGACGAGAGTTCCCTATTGGATGTCAATCACAAGCTCATCATAGGCGTATAGAAAAAAACCCACCTAGAGAAATGTCTCCTCTCCACTGCACAGTTCTTGCGCTGCCAGTATAATAGACCGCGCCCCACGAATTCAAAGCGACACATGAAGTAGGGCGTTTGACGGCGCCAAGCTTCGCGTTTATGCCGAGACGCGTTAGAAGTGGCGTATGGAATAGCAGACTTCAGAACCAATCAGTAAAGATAGGGGTTGTTGTCATTCTCAGGAGTCGACCGCAATATTATCCACATGTATCACAGCTTTCAACTCTCAACAAGACACTTTATGACTCGAGCACAATAGCTCCCAGTGATGTATTGAAGTATCGCGGGGCTAAAGGCCAATCGCCCTCTCACCGCCCGTTAGTCATCTCTTAGCTGTCGGGCCCCCCTCTTACGTCGGTGTCCCTCTCCAGATCTCTCTCCAACTTCGTACTGACTTGTCCTTTACTTATTTGCACCTCCTACCTCACACAGCGTTCCATTTTTTTTTCTTCTCTCCTATAATCCTCTATCATCCGTCGATCGCGTTCGGATTGCTATTCTTCTCCGTGCTCGTTGAGCTAGGTACCTGGTACGCTGGGCGTTGCAACTTGATTTATCATCACTATTGAAAGACTTGCTTCACCGCAAGGCTTTCACCTCCTGACTTTCATCATTCCTTCAAACATTCCTGTTCGAGACGCGGCTAAGCCCGGAAAGCGCAGAGCCTCTGAAGACGACGTCGGAGCTCGGCCAGAGAAAAGAACCATGACGGTATGGTTAGTCTTGATCTTAGAGATAATATTGCCACTAATATGTTTCACCAAAGGACGTCAAGATGCAGGTCGAGAACCCCCAAGAAACCATCGAAGCTATCAAGCATGGGGAGATCGACGAATCATTGTATAGTCGACAGCTGTAAGCCCCTCCACCCCGCGTTCCTCTATAACATTCGAATAATCCCGAATTTGTGCTGACATCTTAGAGATACGTTCTTGGTCACGAGGCCATGAAGCGCATGGGATCTTCCAATGTTCTCATCGTAGGTCTCAAGGGACTGGGCGTGGAAATCGGTATGTTTTTGAACTATTAATGAAACCTGGCTTTCATCCCAACGTCTGATTGTCTCCATAGCCAAGAACATCGCCCTCGCTGGTGTCAAATCCCTCACCCTATATGACCCCGCACCAGTCGCTATCTCGGATCTTTCTTCGCAGTTTTTCCTTCAGCCAGAGGACGTTGGCAAGCCCCGTGCTGAAGTTACCGCCCCGAGGGTTGCCGAGTTGAACTCCTACGTTCCCGTTACAGTCCATGAGGGCGAGAGCCTCGTGGGCGATCTCGAACAACTAAAGCGTTACCAGGCAGTGGTGCTCACACAGACGCCCTTGAAGGAGCAACTGGTGATTGCCGACTTCTGCCACCAAAACAAAATTTACCTCACAATTACGGATACTTTCGGTCTCTTTGGCTATATCTTCAATGACTTTGGAAAGAACTTCACTGTGGGTGATCCCAACGGTGAAGAGCCTGCTGGTGGAATTGTGGCGGATATCGATGACGAAGGGTTGGTTTCGGCGCTCGATGAGACAAGGCATGGACTTGAGGATGGTGACTTTGTCACTTTCACTGAAGTCAAGGGCATGGATGGCCTAAACAATAGTGATCCTCGCAAAGTCACTGTGAAAGGTCCCTATACTTTCACTATTGGCGACGTTTCTGGTCTAGGATCCTACCAGGGTGGTGGTCTATTCACTCAGGTCAAGATGCCCAAGTTCATTGATTTCCAGCCACTGGAGGATCAACTTAAAAAGCCCGAGCTTCTCATGTCCGACTTTGCCAAGTTTGACCGGCCACAACAATTGCACATTGGTATCCAGGCTCTTCATAAGTTTGCTGAGACTCATAATGGCCAATTGCCTCGTCCCCACAATGATAGCGACGCCCAGGAGGTTCTAAAGGTCGCTAACGATCTTGCTGCGGCCGGTGAGGAAAAAGTTGAACTGGATGAAAAGATAATTAAGGAGCTGAGCTACCAGGCACGCGGTGATCTGAACCCGTTAGCAGCTTTCTTTGGTGGCATCGCCGCCCAGGAAGTTCTCAAGGCTGTCTCCGGCAAGTTCAGTCCTGTGCATCAGTGGTTGTACTTTGACTCTTTGGAGTCTTTGCCTACATCGGTCACTCGATCTGAAGAGAGCTGCAAGCCTCTTGGTACCCGCTACGATGGTCAAATCGCGGTATTTGGCAAGGAATATCAAGACAAACTTGCCAATGTCACCCAATTCTTGGTCGGTTCCGGTGCTATCGGTTGTGAGACGCTGAAGAACTGGGCCATGATGGGTCTGGGTACGGGTCCTAGAGGAAAGCTTTACGTCACCGATATGGACCAGATTGAGAAGAGCAATCTCAATCGCCAATTCCTCTTCCGTCCCAAGGACGTCGGCAGACTCAAGAGTGAATGCGCGTCTGCAGCCGCTCAAGCAATGAACCCAGAATTGAAAGATAAGATTGTCACTCTTCGTGATCGCGTCGGTGCCGACACTGAACATGTCTTCAATGAGGATTTCTGGAACGGCCTTGATGGTGTGACAAACGCTTTGGACAATGTTGATGCACGGACCTATGTTGATCGCCGTTGTGTCTTCTTCCGCAAGCCATTGCTGGAGAGTGGTACCCTGGGCACTAAGTGTAACACTCAGGTCGTCCTTCCTTTCATCACGGAGTCCTACTCCAGCTCTCAGGATCCCCCGGAGAAGTCATTCCCTATGTGTACCCTGAAGAGCTTCCCGAACCGCATAGAGCACACCATTGCATGGGCACGGGATGTCTTCCAAACCTACTTCGTTGGCCCACCTGAATCAGTCAACATGTACCTCTCGCAATCCGACTACATTCAGCAGACCCTCAAGCAAGCGGGTAATGAGAAGCAAACCTTGGAGCACCTGCGCGATTTCTTGGTCACTGAAAAGCCTCTGACTTTCGATGATTGCATTGTGTGGGCTCGTCAACAATTTGAAGCGCAATACAATAACGCGATCCAGCAGCTGCTCTACAACTTCCCCCGAGATTCCAAGACATCATCCGGTCAACTATTCTGGTCTGGGCCTAAGCGTGCCCCTACACCCTTGAAGTTTGATAGCACTAATCTCACTCATCTCGGATTTGTTGTTGCTGGAGCTAACCTCCATGCGTTCAACTACGGTATCAAGAACCCCGGTGCGGACAAGGACTATTACCGCAGGGTAGTTGATGACATGATCGTTCCCGAGTTCACCCCAAGCTCGAATGTCAAGATTCAGGCTAATGAAAACGACCCCGACCCGAATGCCCAGCCCGCTGGTTCGTCTACTGATGAGGAAGAAATCCAGAAACTTGTGGCATCCCTTCCCTCGCCCAAATCCCTTGCTGGCTTCCGCTTGCAGCCAGTCGAGTTCGAGAAGGACGATGACACCAACCACCACATCGACTTCATCACCGCGGCTAGCAACCTTCGTGCAGACAACTACGAGATTCCTCAGGCCGACCGACACAAGACCAAATTTATCGCCGGAAAGATCATCCCGGCAATTGCCACCACTACTGCCCTAGCCACCGGTCTTGTTGCCCTCGAACTGTACAAAATTGTTGACGGCAAGGACGACATCGAGCAATACAAGAACGGCTTCGTTAATTTAGCCCTTCCGCTGTTTAGCTTCAGTGAACCGATCGGTAGCGAAAAGGGCAAATATCAAGGCAAGCAAGGCGAGGTCACAATTGACAAGCTCTGGGACCGATTCGAGGTGGAAGACATTCCCCTCCAAGAGTTCCTTGACTTCTTTGCCGAGAAGGGCTTGGACATCACCATGGTCAGCTCCGGAGTCAGTTTGTTGTATGCAAGCTTCTATCCCCCATCGAAGGTCAAGGATCGCCTTCCCCTACCGTGAGTATCCCTTCTATAGTCCCATGCGTGAATCAAATTACTAATATTGTACCTTGTAGTATGAGCAAGCTTGTGGAGCACGTCAGCAAGAAGCCAGTCCCCGAGCACCAGAAGAACATCATCTTCGAGGTAACCGCCGAGGACCAGACAGAAGAGGATGTCGAGGTCCCTTACGTGATGGTCAAGCTTGCAAACTAAGGCGATTAGAATCTACGGAAAGCCGATTGGTTACATATTGCTAGTACAGTAGCTAGATTTCATGATTATTTCACTCTCCACAGGCTGTTTCACAAGTACCAATATGTGTAGATTACCAATGTAAGCCATCTGTGTACAAATGTAAAAATGTACAAATCAATATCACTCATGGGCTTTGCCAAGGCCATCCCGAGTGGGGTCCAGATCGCTTTGTCAAAGCTGATCGATCTTCCGATAAGCAAATCTGACTCAGCCCTTGGTCATGTAACGTCATCCCCGCAAAGACGACATTTTTATTTTTCATTCTTGCCTATATATAGTGTCCATTCCACTGTATCTGTCGCTTATGTTCTTTAAATCGTTGCGATCTCAAGCATTACGGCATCTTTCACCTCCAATTCTTCACGCAGGACCTCTTCGTGCAGCTTACCAGAGCTTTGTGTTCCCCACAGTACCAATCATCTATTCCCGCAATATGGCTGTAAGAAACACGAAACAAATCAGCTATAATGCTGCCTCTTATTACTACGCTGACTTATTTTAAGACCGGAAATTCTATGAAAATCACCGATTGGGTGAAACCCGGTGACAAGTCGGGAGAATTCAAACGTCAACAATCCGTCTTCCGGAACTGGATCTCTAGAGAGGCTGGCGCCCAATTCCCTCCAGAGAAGGGCCGATACCATCTTTACGTATCTTATGCCTGCCCTTGGGGTATGAAAAAGCTTTCAATTGACCTGACACTCGATCAACGACTAATTATCTACTAGCTCACCGGACTTTGATTACCCGGAAGCTCAAGGGTCTCGAGGACTTCATCTCTTTCTCTTCTGTGCATTGGCATCTTGGAGCGGAAGGTCAGATCTTTCTGACAAGTTGTGGGAAAATCGTATGGTTCTGACTCATTTCTTAGGTTGGCGATTTGCTACTCCCGATGAGAAACTGCCAGGGGAGAACACCATTCCCGATCCTCTACACCCGGAATTCACCCATATCCGACAGGTCTACTTCTCCAATGATCCAGACTACACGGGCCGGTTCACCGTCCCAGTTCTCTTCGACAAGAAGACCAAGCTGATCGTAAGCAATGAGGTACGAAACAATATTTCCGAAACAAGCCATTTCCAATTCCACTTCCTTACAAAAACCAGAGCTCCGAAATCATTCGCATGCTTTACCATGAATTCGACGATATCCTTCCTGAGCAATACAAGAAGATCGACCTTTTCCCCAAGGCTCTACAGGCCGAGATCGATGCCTCCAACGAATGGATCTACAACGACATCAATAATGGCGTATACAAATCCGGTTTCGCAACCACGCAAGAAGCCTACGAGAAAGCCGTAACAACGCTCTTCTCCTCGCTCGACAAGGTTGAAACCCACCTCGCCAAGCAGGAAGCAGCCTCGAAGCCGTATTTCTTCGGCGACGAGATCACCGAGGCTGATATCAGACTCTACACCACCATCGTTCGGTTTGACCCGGTCTACGTGCAGCATTTCAAGTGCAATCTGCGTGATATTCGCTCTGGATTCCCGGCCATTCACCGCTGGGTGCGCAGGCTATATTGGGATGTCCCTGCTTTCCGGGATACCACTGACTTTGAGCATATCAAGTTCCATTATACTAAAAGTCACAAGCAGATTAATCAGTTTGGTATTACTCCTCTGGGGCCTGTGCCGGATATCCTTCCTCGGGATGAGGAGGTTAGGGCTGTGCAGGAGGCCAAATAAGAGGTTGATTCATGGATAAGTAGTAGTTTAGTGATTATTCCTCTGCGACTCGCGAACTAGGCAATTGAAAAGAAATCAGAATGGTATTCAAGAAATGTCTTATATGTATTATCCAAACGTGTAGATTCTTGTAATAATAAACAAAATGGAAATCAAAAAGTCCCGTGGTATTATATCGACGCCTTGCCATGCTGATGTGGTTGATGGTGAGTTATCCAGTGCCCTGTATCAAAGGTTGGTCAAAAGTACAGTTGGCTCAAGTGAGCGCAACATAAGTGATAGAAAGCAAATAAAAAAATTACAGTGAAGCCCTTGTTGATATCAGCCAAAGGTAAATGCAAATGAAGCCAATATTGTGATCTCTCGTGATATAGCAAAGAGATCAAAAATGAGAATGGGGTGCATTTGAGATGCATCCATGAGCGAAGGGGTGTGCCATGCCTGCCAATGGCTTTTGTGGGTATATTGGGGACAACGCTTCTAAATGCCAAGCCAGTAAATAGCAAAGATCGATCCGAAGGCACCGGAATGAACGTGCCAAAGCAAAGGTCGAAAATCCACGCAAATGGCTGGGTGTTGTCCGCGGGGGTATGCAAGGAGGAAGAGGAAGCGAGGACTTGTTCGGACTGGCGGATCATCGCAGGCCAAGGGTGCGTTTCGCGTTCTCGTAGACCACGTAGCTGATTGACATAGCGGGTGCCACTTTGAGAAGGTTGGGTGTGAGACCTTTGTAAAGGCCACGGAGTCCCTCTGTTTTGAGTGTGATTCTTAGAACCTCGCCGATCCCTGTGTATGTGGGCGGATGCATGATCGTGCCCTGGGTTTGAAGTCGAGTACGGAGAACATTAAGTGGGTAGACAATCGAGGCACTGAATCCTCCACTCATAGCACCAATTGCACCTGTGGCGAAGTTGCCGAGGGGTACGTCATCCTCATGACAGCCACAGTCACGAGCCTTCTTAGCTAGAAGTGTCCGTTTGAGGTATTCAAATGTCGATAGGTCGATTGCGGCGTAGGGGAACATCCCCACAAGGCCAAGCGGGAGCCCTCGGAAGAATCCAACCAAGCCATTTTTGTTCCACACCTTTCTTGCAGTAGCTGCAATCAGTTGATTGCCTTTCGGGCCATCTTTCACAGTTTCACACTGCATGCGACTATTGATAAGTGTAAGCCACGGTGCTCTGACAAATCACTTGATTCGATATACTCACAATTTTAGGGTATCGAGGGGGTAAACAAAACATCTAGTTCCAATCAGAACCAACTTTCCTCTGATCAATGATACGCGAGACCTACTGGGCAACCATTCCACCAAAGCCACCCGACATAAACTGTGAAGTGGGGAGGAGTCGCTTGGGATCGTTATGTCCTTCGAGTTGTGCAAATGCTCGTTTCGCAGACTGTTCTCAGATCAGCATTTGTCTAGTTGTGTAGACGAGATCGAATATCGAGTACAAACCTCATAGGCACCAAACTTGATCGCAGACTCTGGCATAACCTTCACCACGTTCAAGCCGTTTCCTATTTATAATTAGTCGTTGCGGCTTTGATCCCAGATCATCCAGTAAGACGAACCTGCGAACAAACTCCGTATTCCTCCAGCCCGCCATAAATCCTTGAGTGCATCGAACAATGTTTTCGAAGCGTTGCCCGCCGCAGCCAACGGGGCTCCATCCTTCGCCGCCTGAACCGTTGATGTAATCCCAGTCTGTGCAATGAGATAAACTTTGAGACGATCGAGGGGGGCGGTGGCCGTCCTTGATACGGCACCCGCAATTCCACCTGCAAGGAAGTAACCTAGTTGAGGGGTATTTTCGGTCAACTTCCGTCCATAATATCGGAAAAACATCCGCATGGCGGTAGTCTGGGGAAGAGCCAACCACTCCAACTCCAAGTCGCCGTCTAGCGAGACAAAATCAAGCTCGAAAACGGGTCCCAACTTTGAGATATGGCTGGTTTGCGCGTGCGCTGAGGGAAGGAGGGAGGCCAAGGCGGGGAGGGACAATATGGTGTACAAAAAATGTTGGATGGCTAGAATGTAAGGTGAAAGAAACGGATGGTCTGTACCTAAACCCTGCAGGTCATTGATGTTGACATCTCCTTCCGGGTTTAGATTGCCCGAGGCCGTGTAGTATGAAAGGACGGCGTGTAGGTCGGTCGGGGAATGTAGAGGGAGGAATAGAAGGAAATCCCTAAAAGAAAAAAAAAAAGATTATGTGTCAGCCTAGGCTGTTCAGCCTGCACTTCACCGATGAGAATGCATATACCTCCACTCTGTATAAGAGATCACCCCGTCATTGTTTTTGTCGACCTCGGCGAAAAATCGGTCCAACTTGGCGCTCGAGACTGTTACTCCGGATCGTGAAAAGGCGTTCCGCAATTCTATCTTGTCAATTTCTCCGTTGTGATCTCGATCGATGCTCTGGAACATCTGCCATAACCCGTCCTCGGTGTGGTTGAGAAATGCTCGGAATTCTAGTGGTGATTAGGATTGGACCAAATATTGGCCAGGGCACCCCTTCCCCGAGTAGTGCCTAGGTGGTTCTCGTGAGCTTACCAGCTTGGTCGATGCGTCCATCCCCATTCGTGTCAACTTCCCGCACGACACGGAGTACCATGTCGTCTGCATTTTTTAGAGCTAAGAAGAGATTAGACAAGGGCGCAGATGTGTAGCAATGAACCTGGTCTAACTCACGATGGTCGATTTTCTTTAACCCCTTCTTTAACCCAGTCAGGTCGATATGGCCCTCTTTTCGGGTATCCAGGGTTTCCCAGAGTTTGGCGACTCTTTCGTCGCGTTCATCTTTGGACTCTCCGGATGCCATGATGAAAATTGTTACCGAGCAACCATTATTTTTCTTTGATTTGTTATAAGGGGACGTTCAAAGACCCGAGATCCATAGAAGTTGAGGGGGAAAAGATCGAGGGGAACATAAATGGATGACGTGAGGTAAAAGTTATGAATATGAATGCTCTGGATAAACCAGGTGATTAATCGGCGCCCGGCGATTTGACCTTCCAAGGGCTTTGACGCCATCGGATTATCTTGCACGGGACCAGGGCCAAGCCCTACTATCCCTTTTTAGGATTACAACCTGACCTCATATTAGATGAGTTGATTCTTGATATCTCTATATTATATATTATTAGGTTGTTACATTGTTTTGGTCTGCTCTCTCACAATTGTGTTGGTTCTCCATCTCATTTCATTTTAATACGTGATCTGCGGAGTCAGCTATATAGCCCCCCCCCCCCCCCCCCCCCCCCCCCCCNTTGACGGCTTTCAATTTGCGAGCTTTGCATTATCATACTTTCACTATGGCAGCCAACTACTGGGCATCAACCCAGCGTCGCCACTGGCTATTCTCCAGAGAAAAGCTAGCAGATATCCGTGAGGGATTACGGGAGAAGGATAAAGTTGCCCATTCGCAGTTCCCGCTACCGGATCAAAGACTACTGAATATCTACTTCAACCAGCGTATGTTCTATTAATATATTCATTGCATTGAATGTAACTCTAGGCTAATTCAAATCACAAGAACTCATCAAGCTCGGCAAACGCATGTCCACTAGACAGCAGGCCATTGCGACAGCACAGGTGTATCTCAAGAGATTCTATACCAAGAATGAGATTCGACAGACAAGTCCATACCTTGTACTCACCACAGCCTTCTATCTCGCCTGCAAGATGGAAGAGTGTCCACAACATATCCGCTTTGTGGTCGGCGAAGCACGCGGTCTGTGGCCAGGTATGTGCATCCGTATATAAAGCCACAAACAAACCAAATATTAACTATTTACAGAATTTATTACCCCGGATGTAGCAAAGCTCGGAGAATGCGAGTTTGCCTTAATATCCGAATTGAGCTCGCAACTCATCGTGCATCACCCTTACCGGACTTTGTCCGAACTTCAACCAGAACTATCACTCACCTCGGATGAAGTCGCTCTCGCCTGGTCGGTTATCAACGATCATTATCTGACAGATCTACCACTTCTACACCCTCCCCATGTAATTGCAATTATGGCAATCATCGTCGCTGTTGTATTCAAACCCACCCATCCATCCTCCTACACTGGAACCGGCCAATCGGCTTTGGCAGGCTCCATGAGAGACGGAGGCGGCATGCAGATGCTGGCCGCTTTATCAGATAAAACTGGATCTGGTCCTCCTCCCAAAATTCAGAAGCTTGTCGGCTGGCTGGCGGAAAGCGAAGTTGATATCAAAGCTGTCATCGAATGTACACAAGAGCTGGTCTCGTTGTACGAGGTTTGGGAGCAATATAGCGAGAAGAACTGCAAGGAGCTGCTAGGGAGGATGGTCAAGAGCAAGAACTTGGACAAGTGATACCGTCCCGCATCTTGTACTTTACCCTAATGCACCGGTGTCTCGTTGTTCCAGACAGGCAGCTGGTCCACGTATGTCTGATCTAGTTTTGACTATTTCTTTTTCCCCTTTTAGGAACACTTTCTACTGCCTATCTACCTAGTGAGGTATGGTTGCTAATAAGGCTCCAGCTCAAAAAGGCATCGACGGTAATGATTGCAGCGAGAATCAACTTTCAAGCCGAAGACAAGCGTTGCAATGTGTGACAATGGGCAAACTTGAGAATAATAAAGAACACTACAGTATCTGTGAGATTACTTCCTTCATATCCACCCTCCACTGTTGGAAAAATGTCAACCCAAACTCTTCCAAAAACTTGGGACACGCGCGGTTCAGTTGCCGGAACAACCAAATATTGTGGGCGAATTCAGGGTCAGTTTGGACTCCAAGTTTATTCTGCGTACTTTGAGGATCAACGAACATCTGAAATGAGTGTCAAAGACATGTCATAAATGGGGTGGAACTAACGTTGTTAAGATGAGCTGCATCTCCCGCGAGCACACATCTTCCCCTTCTGAAATTAGAAGCACACTATTGATGGATCCGAGAAAAGATGTGACATGAGCGATCGAGTTCATTTTATCAATTGACGTCTGGTCTTCCGGGTCCAAGCTAACAGCACACCGGTATAGGGTCCGCTTTCCAGCCTAGACGGGTTTTAGTGGAGTGATAATTCCCCAGTATATCTGGTGTACAATGAACTGGCTTGGGGATTATGTGTCAAGATTTGGATCCTCGAATAGGAAATCGATGGATATTAGTTTCTCTGGCCAGCTGTGTCCTCTCAAAGGAATACCCAAAAGCTTCCTGGTAGCCGACTGGCCGCTATCAGCACCCACTAGATAGGATGCTTGGAATACTATTTCGGCATCACCTCTCCTAGTCGTACCTCCGACGCCTAATACATTTTGCTCAATATTGATGAGGGTCTCTTCAAAATGCACTGTGACCAAGCCGGTTGCGGTTGCTTTCTTGAACAACAATTTGGTCAGCTCTGGCTGAGGCAGTTATCAGACGCCGCGGACACCTTGGGACTCTTTTGTATCTCGAGGAATAGGCAAACGAGCGATCACGTCCCCTATGGTGTAACCTCACTGACCATCGGCATGGATTGGCTTACGCCAGCAAAACCCCTCAGAAACAGACCCTACCTTCTCCATATCCGGTATCACCCCCATCTTGTTCATGGTATTCAGTGCGCTCGCATAATAAGCCACAGCACGTGGCTCCTCGTCCACTCTCGACTCCTTCTCTACCACGTCGACCACTATGCCAGCTAGGGCAAGCCTGAGGGTGATAGCAAGCCCAACTGGGCCTGCACCCACAACTAACACGGTTCTTTGTGGTTTCTCGGAGGTATGGGTAGTTTTCGAAGATTGCAACGTCATGGTGTTCCAATAATAAGTTCAAGTGGAAGATCAAAGAACGGGGAAAATGTGCGAAAACGGGTAACCCACTTTGGAAGGGTTGAACAGCAGGCAATCAGAGACTTATCTGCATCCTTTATGTCTTTCTACTATAGGGTATTTCAAGCGATTGTCCTACTTTGTGCTACTTTGTGGGCGTTGAACTGAGGACAAGTCGGGCATCTATATACAACTCATCGGTACTAATCCAAAGAAACGATGGCCGGTGGGGAACGAAAGGGGCATTACCATTACTCAGAACAAGCTTCTCGTATTTCTTTCACTTGCCTTCGCATAGTATTTCATCCGGCCCCTCAATTGTCCACAAGTATGGTCATTACATGTCACCCAGCCTGATAGGAGAGGCAAATCTCGCCTGGAGGTTTTTGGGACAGGATGTAAACCAGTACACTGTCGGGCGAGGAAAGGTGAAAAATAGAGAAATTGGAGGGGGGGGTTTATACTGGTAGTGGTAGGTGGAGACGGCGCGCATTCCCAATCCATGGATAGCTTCATGCAGCCTTAGGCCATCATGCCGTTCAATGATCATGGTACGGCGAAATGGTAAGATCCTACCTATGTTCGTGTCTGAGATCATATAGTCCTCCAGCGCATCATGGCCTCTGTTCACTATATAAATAGTCTTTTTCTGTCTCAATGTGTTTAGCTGTTATAACTAGTTATCTTGTGTGGCGTGACTACAGGGAAATAAGAAGACAATCGGCGTATAGTTGCCCCGATGTCGCATGGATATACTAATCTCAAGATTATATTTAAGATTTTCTAGACAAAGAAAGCGGTTTTACTCGGTGATAGAGACACCTTGAACTCTCGAGGCAAGAATATGAGACACTTTGAAGGCCTACATTTCAAATAACAGATCCCATCTTTGCTCTGTATGAAGATATTAACTTGCTACAATGGATATAGAAATGCTAAATATAAAGATAGGTGTAGCATGTTCGGGACCTGACAAATTAGGCATACACTTTCCAACCTCGGATTCCATCTTAACCAAAGGCACTCCTTCCCCCATATATAAGAATTACTCAAGTGTAATAAAGATAAACTCAACCAAAAATAATGTTTAAAGAATATCAGAATCTAGACCTACCTGTCATGCTGTCATGCTGTGCAACAAGGATGGCCTCGACTCCGCAAATCGCGATTTCAATATCGCGCAGTCTGAGACCACCTTCCGACTCGGAGCACAGAAAACATTTGCCACAATGTAATAGATATCACATATTTGTAATACAACTAGGGCGACTAGAATAGTTGAAGATCGTGTTTGCAAGTCCCTTGCGCAATGTATCTGGGGATCGGATCGCAGGATAATAGTCCCTCACCGAATTACATATTTCATGCATTGGGACCCCGCGATCTCACGCAGACACCAAATCATGCACACTGCATAGGCGCTGGATAGATCAGCTGCATAATTCAAGCTTCGGGGCAACGTTTACGGGGTACTCCGTATAATATGTGATATATCCGATCTCGGCAGGTGCGTGCGAGTGCGCCTCGTGAGATTGTGTCCCAAATGACCAAAGGGGCGGTGAAGCCGAACACTAGAGAGACAGCTTACGGTGCTACGTTGTTTCTAGGAGAGTTTTGGGCTTGATCCTTTTCGGAGCCGTGTAATAGAATGAAAGTTATCACTGGTGGAGGATGAAAGATCAGCACATCATGCAACAGGGTTATGTTCCAGTAGGCGCCGAGAGAGCATTTCCAGGTCCAGGGCATATCCCAATCAGGGACAAAGGACCAAAATAAATGCGGATTAGACGGAAATAGGTCCCAGATCGAAAATATACCATACGTTGAATAGTGGGAACTCATAATTGATTTTTATTCGATCGCATAAATATGTACGGAGTAGTGAGTCGCGGGTAGGCAATGCTACCCAGCGAAAAAGCGAGAAGGCGCCTTAGGCCCCTACCCTAGTCCGGATTCCGCATTGATGAACTCCGATTTGGAAAAGTGTGGGCTGATAAGGTAGGATCTCAAAGCCCCCTCCCAATAATAGGCGGGTTCATCTGCAGCTAGTGCTGTGGGTGTGTCTCGAGACCAACAAGGTTTTTTTCTTCGGGTCTTTGCGCTGCGTGTCGAAGGGTTGGGGAATTCGTACTCCGTACGGGGAGCCGATCAAAGCAAGATCAGCAGCCACTACCGATTCGGGCACCCTATAGGGGGAATAGAGGGGAATGTGCCTGGGAGGCAAAGCCATGCCCTGCACAGCCTGCAGCTAAGGGGACCCCGAAGGCCGAAGGGCTGAGAAAAATTTCAGCTTCCCCAACCACCCCCCGATGAGGAACGGAATATGGGGGATTTACTTTTCCGGACTGCTTCACTGCATTTTCGATGATACATCATGTATTTGTAAAAGAAGACAATTTCGGTAATATCGGATCTAGATAAAAGTAATAAAAGTAATAACCGTATTAAGAGTAATATGCAACAATCATCATTGTTCTAGGGCAATCCTACCTAAGTAGAGTCTCAGGTAGAGTTCTCCAAATGGCCCTTGGTATGTAGGCAGTGGCGGTCATCACTAAGAGATCTTCCTAATCGGGTAACGTTCCAATTGTCGACGACGTCACGTTTTGTTGTTTTTTTCCAGTATGTACTATGTGTACTATGTTATATTTTGGTGGGCCGTTGAAGGTTCCATTTTGAGAGGATCTTCGAATTCTCATTGGTTTTGAGGCTATTGCCACTCTGTTAGCGCTTAGGTCTGGTTGGTGCGTCCATGTAAGTGTCTTTTTTGGTCTGACATAACATAACTGTAATTAATTACCTTCGACGCTTCCTTCACTTCTTTAAATGGTAATAAATGGTATTGACAGTAACCATACCATCGGTCCCCATAACACACCCCTCCCCTCTTTTTCCCTTCGCCTCTTCCCACACACTCTCATTCTCATTAATCCTTCTTACCTCTTTCAATCCCATCGATCTTTCCTATATTTTCTATATTTTTCTATTTGTAACTTTCTTATATTCTCTCTTCTCTCTTCTCTCTGTCGCGTGCTGGCTTCTCACAACACAATGTCTGCCTACTTCTATAACCAACACCAGCAACACCAGCAACACTCTCACCATGGTGCTCATATGCAATCTGCCTCTAATACCCACCACGGGCGCTCTCGTCGTGCCCCGAAGATGGCCTCGCAGAATGCTCAGCGTCAGTTCCGAGGAGTCAAGAGTATGCGGGAATTGGCGGAAGCTCCGGCTGTGACGGCCTTCCGTGCAAGATTCGAGGCTGGTCGTTCCTTTGATCTGGATGACGACCTCGAGTTCTGCCCAGGTCTCCTGACTGAGGATGATGTATGTCGTGATTGGCGAATTCTCAACCCCCTTATTCGTCACCCCCCTTACCCCCCTTGAAGATCGTAACAAATCTCAATTCGGATAAACCATCAGGGGTCAGTTTTGTTGACATGTTTTATTTATAGCTGCACTCCATCCACTCTGCTTCCGACCGCTCTTCTCTCTCCAGCGGCTCACCGGACACTTCGCCTCTGCAGCACCAAATCCAACCGGTGCAGCAGGTGACCCCGTCCATCTCTTTGTCCCCCGCTCAAACCAACTCATACGTTCACTCTGGTGTTGCCGGCAACCCTAATCATGTCAACTACCAGCAACAGCAGCCTGCGAACCGAACCCGCAAGGTCATTCCGATTATCAACCCCTCGACCGGAATGACCCTGTCGAGCCCACCTTCATCGATCTCGCCCGCGATGATGCAGACTGCTCAGCGTCGATGGTAAGGGTGCCATCTGTCAAAGTCGTAGGCCGGCACCCTACATCTCCATTCGTCCATTGCACGTCCGTTATTACAGCTGTTCTGCATCATCGGGGTCCCTTAATCGCAGGTCATAATGTTTTCTTTTTCTCCACTTGCATTCTTGTTCGATACGTCTATTACATTCGACACGACACACAACCTGGAAAAATACTTGTTCCACGAACACGGCGACCAAAAAAAAAAATCTTCCAAAAATTCGAAAACAAAAAACCGACCTGTACATACACTCTCCTCTTCGCCGATTACGACCACCTTCGCCTCATATTCTAGATCCTTTGCGATACTCTTAGCTTGTTGCGAGCGACGGCGCCTGCGATTCAATACCTTGCATCCTTTTCCTACGATACCTCTTTCGTCTCTCAGGGAGGGACGAATACTTTCTTCGGCCTATGTTTCTTTTTTCCGGTCGGGCCACCGATGATGTACAGAACACACGTGCAGTGACATTGCTACTTGACGTTGCATGTTCATGACCTTTGGAGTTGATTTTACCTTTTTTATGGGAGGTTTTTGCGTGCAAACGACTTTGCCAGATACACCTACACTGTGGCACTTTTTTTTAACTTTCTTTCTACGATCTCTTTGTTTGGGTTTTTTTTACCGGGGCGGGAATGGATATCATTTTCAAGGATCTAGAGGCGGAAACGATACACGTCTGCATTGCTTGGGCACTGTTGAATATCTTGGGTTGTTTTTTATTGCTTTGTTATCTTCTACTTTTCTCATCTTTTACGGATTGTTTCTCTGTACATGGAATTTGGGGATTGGTGAACAACACTTCCTTGCTACTGGTATGTGGCTGGTTGGGTATGGTAGCGAAACCATGGGATGCGGAGTTGTTTCTTGTTTGAAATCGATATCCTTGGGGGTCTCTCGCGGTGTGCGAGTCTAGACCATTATGCACTTAAAATGCTTTCATTATTACTCTCCTTTCATCTCTTGTTTTGGCTCTGTATTTCTTTTATTTCCTTTTTGGGAGACTCCCGGAGAGTTAGGACATTGTATGGTGTTAATTTGCATACTATCAAGTTCAATTACATCTCTTATTGGTATCGTCTTAGGACTTTGGAAATATTAGGATGTAGATTGCGTTGTGATACGCTTGGACAAAGCAATCTATTTGCTTTCTTGGCTGCTGGGCATCTAGATATGTCTCCGAGCCCACTGCTCCAGGCCATTCTAGTGCCAAACAGAGAGCCCATCACTCATATTGATCTTGAACTTGATCTGCATTGGATGTTTGAATTGGTTTGGGGACAAGATGCCAAGACTAGTAGGGGGCTAACATCTTAAGTTTCCTTCGTTTTTTCTTCACAGATAGATAAGATCCTACGTGAAGCTTGGGAAATATATACGGATACATATATGACAGAGTGGACAAATTGCTCGAAGAAATGCCCTTGTCCTATAAAATATAAAAATAATTACACAAAAGTTATAATCAGATCTCTAATTAACATTCAACAGTTTGATCGCCCGAAGATCAATGTGAGGCGAATGCATACATTGTTCCGTGTGCCGACAACGCAATGCCATTGTTCCAATAGGCAGCCAGAGAAGCAAAGCTATACCAAAGAAAAATCCAAACCACACTTAATATGCCACAATGAGCGATCTCCATAACCTCTCCAATATGTTTCAAGCAAGTCGTACAGCTTGCATGATTGGGTCCCTACCCGCTAGCCCTTGTTTCAGGATTAGCCAACGACATCTCAACACCAACAGGGCCTAAGGTCTCAGGTATCAAACCCACGCGGCCAGGACAAATCCCCCCCACTTATCTAAGACGTCGCGTAACAGACAAATTACGGAGTAGGAGAGTACTCCATATATAGATATCATCTACGTACTCCGTTACTCCGTGCTATCCTATTCTATCCTATCCGGCGCTACTCCCGAGCCCCTTACCTAGACTTGACACATCCCCGGGTCCACGGAGTATACGTCGCTCTGGTCTTGGACCGATGGCGTCTACTGTGAATCATGCCCAGCTTGGGCCAAGGGCTTTACAGTGCAGCACTTGCTTCCGATAGGTGGATGTGACCTGCCAAGTGAGTAGAAACCACCTTGGAACCGCTTTGCACTACAATCGACGTGCTGCTTTCGGGTCGTTCTTGCCTTTAGGGTTGTTTCCGCTGAAGTTTCACTTTGTCTTGTTTTGTTTTGTTGATATTCTTCTTCTTGTTCTTGTTACTTCTGTCTCTAGTCTCATTGTTTTCTTTTCTTCCCTTCTGCATTGTCTACATTGTCTACATTGTAGTATTCTCTTTTCTTTCTTTTCCATTCTTGGATGCAGGTATTCGAGTCTGGACTACTGCCTGCTGACTTTAATTTTGAGACATTGGCATTGTCTTCCCATTCATTCAGAACAAGCCTGCCCTTAACAGATCTGAGGGTCTGCTGAAGTGTCACTTTCTTTTTTCAAATTTTTTTTTTTTTCATCCTGTCTTGTCTTTCATCCTTGCGTTTCTTGTCCATTGCATTCTTTAATATCAAATACTCAGGCTGGCCCTGATTTAATCACTCTTTTTTTCGATTTTGATACCCCCAATTGGGGCATTGGGCAAGATGCAGGTCATTCTTTTTCTTGCTGTCTTCTTTTCGCTGAGCTTCAACGCTCTTTCTATGCCCGTGGCTCCTCCGAACCAACTTCAAGGCCGGTCCTTCAAGGTGGAGAGAGTCAAGCGCAGTGACTATGTTGCCAACGGACCCGCAGCACTACGCAAGGCGTACCGCAAGTTCGGGATTGATGCAACAACCCTCAATGGGGTGGACGTGAGCGACTTCCAGCCTTTCGAAACCAAGCATACCGTCTCTTTGAAAATTGCAAAGGAAGATGTCGCAGATTCTGAACAGACGGGTTCTGTGGATGCCACTTCTGTTGATGGAGACGTGGAATTTGTTTCGCCGGTCAATATTGGAGGCCAAACCCTCGATATGAATTTTGATAGTGGCTCTGCTGATATGTAAGCTTTTTTCCATTTTGCTCTTTTCTTTAGAGGATTTGCCTGGCTAGCAATATCTCTTATGGCTCAACTCACGAATGAACATGCCGAGCTAACCAATTGCCTTATAGGTGGGTGTTGAGCTCGAGACTTCCAAAGTCACTGCGAAACAACCGAACAGTATACGAACCGAGCAAATCCAGCACCTTTGAAGAACTCGCCAACAGCACATTCAAGATCCAGTACGGCGACTCGTCCTATGCCAATGGTGGAGTAGGCAAGGATGTTGTCTCGATTGGTGGTGTCAAAGTCGCCGGGCAATCATTCGGCCTTCCGACGGATATTTCGCAAACATTCGCCGATGACACCAAGTCCAACGGACTCGTCGGTCTTGGCTTTTCTTCTATCAACACTGTCACGCCAAAGCGACAGAATACGTTCTTCGACAACGTCGCCCCCAACCTCGACGAGCCAGTCTTCACCGTTCGATTGCTCAGCAACGGCGTCGGCGAGTATGAATTTGGAACCGTGGATCCGAAAAAGTACCAAGGTGTCTTGGCCAATGTTAGCGTGGATTCATCAAATGGATTCTGGCAGTTCGACTCGGCACAATACGCCATAGGGGAAGGCCCCTTGCACCCGATCACCAAGACACCCCAGGCCATCGCCGACACTGGCACCTCGCTCATGATGGTTAGCCCTGAGGTTGCGGAAGCGTATTATAAGCAAGTCGACGGTGGATTGTACGCGAAGAATGCCAACGGGTATATCTTCCCTTGCACTTCCAGCCTGCCCACCCTATCCGTTGCGGTTGGGAGCGGTTATTCGGTTACCATCCCTGGATCGTTCATGAATTGGTCCGAGGTTGGAACCAACACGACTACTGGTGAAACAGGTAAGTTTCCCTTTCTCGTTCAAGGTATAAGATCTGAGCTAACCTTCTTTTTTGGATAGTGTGCTATGGCGGTCTTCAGTCCAGCGGAAGCTCATCCATGGCAATCTATGGCGATGTGTTCTTGAAGGCACTGTTTGTGGTCTTTGATCAGCGAGGCCCTTCTCTGGGATTCGCTGCGCCTGCTTGAGCATAATACGCTAAGATCTATCAGCTCCTCCGAGTTGTGGGACGATGTACAGATTAGAGGAATCAGACGCATATTTTCACTTTTTCATGTGTTGACAGTGATGCAGAGGGATAAATTCCATTAAGTGCACAATAATAATACGAACTTGGAAATTTTGATTTCTTCATATTCTCATGGGTATGCGTTTAGTTTTATTTTCAGATATACCGAACACCTTCACATCCCTTACCGCACAGTAGCATTAGCCAAGCTCTTAACAGTACAAATACCACCAGAGGCAGCAACCAGCTTTCCAAGAGCAGGCTTGCCCTCCTGTCCATGGACAGAGGGGACAGCACTGCTATCAAAGGCAACCTCACGGTCCGCCGTGGTGGTGAAACCGGGCTGGAAAGTCTCCCAGACCTTCTTCTTGGGGTTGAGCTGCTTCTCAGGCTGGCCATCATTCCAGCCCTCGAAGCTAATACGCTCACCGGCAGGAGCATCAGCAGGTGGGTTAACAAGCTCGACAGGACCGGCGTGCGAGTCCTCGCCCTCTGCAACACGTGGGGACGCAGCGAGAACCATGGCGCAAGACTTGACGCCACGCATGGTCACGGGCTTCAGGTTGCACACTGCAACGATCTTGCGGCCCTGCATCTCCTCCAGCGGGATCAGTCCGTTCAGTCCGGAGCACACGGTACGCACGGTCTTTCCGGTCTCCTCGTCGAGGGAGGTGTTGTCGCTGCCGGGGGCATCACCGCAGTCGATCGTGGACACGTACAACGAGTCCGCGTTCGGGTGGTTGATCGCACGCAGGATGTGTCCGACACGCAGGTCAATCAGTGATGGGGCAGGGGGCGCAGCGGGGGCAGGAGCGGGCTTGGGAGCCTTCTCCTTCTTCTCCTTCTTCTCCTTCTTGTTGGTTTTCACGGGGGCGCCGTCGGCGCCGGCCTGTGTCTGGGCCTTGGCGGCTTGCTCGGCCTTGCCCTGGCCGATCACGAGGGGCTTGGACTCGTTGTTGGCGTCGGGGTTTTGGGCGTTCGCTTTCTCACGCTTCTTGCGTTCTTTCTCCTCCTTGGGGTCGACGGGCTTGGGCACGAACTTCACGTCGTTTAGGTCGATGGCGATCTTCTCCTCCTCGGGGATCTGGAGCGAGAATAGGCGGCCGTTCTGCACGAAGTCGACGTGACGCACGATGTGGTGGTAGCCCTTCTCTCCGGTGCGCTCTTCGGGGGTCCATTTCTCAACGACGGGGGCCAGGAGAGCGTAGATGGCAATGTCGGCGACCGAGGGCTTCGCGCCGAGGAGGGTGGTGCGGGTGGCGAGGTGGATGTTCAGCTGGTCGAGGATTCCAGTGGTGACATCCTTTTGGTCATTGGCAAGAGAATTCTTCAGGCCGGAGACAGTGTTGAGCCATTGCTTGATGTCAGCTTCCTCTGCCTCGTTGAAGGTGACCTGGGGGAAGATCTTGGCGGAGGCGTGGAGGTAGTCGGGCTCGGTCGAATCGGAAGAGATTACGGCGGGGTACGACCGGTAGAGAAGGGAGAGGAGAGAGGTCTCGGGGGCTGCTGCCGTGGCCATGGTGTATGTTCGTGGAGGGGTTGGGAGTGGAAGAAGAGAAAATCGAGGAGGGGCACGGATCTGTGTCAACGATTGGACCCGCGGGGCTGTCAGTCGGGCCCGCAATAAGGTCGACCTGAGAGAATTCAGCTTGACGGCGATCCCTTGTCTATGGGGATCTGGTGAGAATTAATTGCTTTATTTATTATTCGCAGTCAAAGCACTGACCTTTGGACATGTTTTTTTCTGCCCAGGTGGCCGTGCTGTGTTGGCTGACTCAGCCGATGTCAGGGCCCCAGGGCTACCCAGATGGTCAGACCACTAGAGGATTTGACCTTGATGTCTCATTGTTCACGTCAAAACCAAGGCCTATTTGATCATGAAATCCTAATATACGACTATTGACTACCGTTAAAAGACTACAACGTCAAATTTAGCCTCCAAGAAGAGGAAGACAAGCTCCTTTAACTAAACTATCCCCAACAGTGGATAGATGAGGTCTAATTGTAGCTATGTCCGGCAGTTTCTCCTATGCAATATCACCTTGCCTCATGCTGAACACATACCGGCTAGCTTTTGAAGGCAAAGGAATTGTTGCACCGCAGGTTCAATGCCTACATCTCCATTGACAAATCGAATTAAGAGGACAAGCAACTCGTTATCAGATCCCTATTGTCATGCATAACACCGACTAGGAAGTGTGCTTTGAAGCTGCAATTTTGATTTGAATATAAATAAATCCTTTCTTATAGGAATTCGGAATTCGGAGCTGCTGGCCAGAGGGAGTTTAGCTCCCAGTTCCACAATAATAGGTAATTTCTAGCTAACATGAAACTCTGTTTTACTTGTTCCATCACGTCCCATCAACCACGATGTATGAATAATCAAGGAAGCAAAGAAGCAAAGAAGCAATTGATCTCCAACTCTCCAACTTATACCGGGCGAGTCTTCCATTTAACACGAATACCTGCGGCCAAAATCTGCTGCCGTGCTGTTCTGCCTTTGCTCATTCCAATATCCGGGTTGGCACCAGCTTTAGCAAGCATCTTAATAACTTCCTTATTGCCTACATCGATCGCTTTCAAAAGAGCTGTTTGCCCTGTGCTGGTTTGCTTGTTGACATCGACTCGCTTCGATTCTAGCAAATGTTCCACTGTCAATTGCTGATTAAGATCAACAGCAAGCAATAATGGAAAAGCATCCGCCGGACCAAGATTTGGATCAAGCCTATCCTGTGCTAGGAGGAGACGAGTCATATAATACTGGTTGATGGCGATACAGTCCCAAAGCGGTGTTCGCCCCTCACCATCTTGAGAATTGATATCGACCTCGTCTGGCATGCGAACAAATTTCTTGGCGCATCTCAGAGCGGCCGATCTGTTGTATCTACAAGTCGCAGCAGCGTGCAATGGAGTCGAGCCGTTATTGTCGCGCTCATCAATCTTGACTTTTGGGTCCGCAAGAAGAATATCAAGCAGAATGTCCTGATAACTTGTGTTGAGCACACTTGGTTCGAATAACATGTGCAAGGGGGTGCAGCCGCGCGAATCTTTTGCGTTGGGGTCTGCGCCCGCTTCGAGCAATGCCTGCACGATTTTGGGTTGGTTATACAGGCATGCTAAATGAAGCGTCGAAGCCATTTCGGTTGGGGACCCCACAGAATTCGGGTCAGCCCCATGGGCAAGTAATAGCTTGACATGCCGATACGCCCTTTCTCCTCTTTCTTGTGTCTCATGTTCAACATCCAGCTCATGCCCGTGTAAAGGTTTCGATGATTTGATTGTAGAGCATATCCAGGAAGAGCCGTCTTCAAAACGATAGTTGGGGTCAGCCCCCCACTTCAAACAGTGTTCGGTGGATCTCCAGTTATCACTTTCATATATTTGATCGTGATTGTCACGTCCTATGCAATTCAGGGTTCTTTGGATGAGTGTCCTTAATGCGCATCCGAGCAAGCCATCTTTAGAAACTAAGAACTGTATCAACTTGACATTTTCGTTGTTCACCATGTAATACAATGAGATTGCATTCCATGGCGCTGTCTCTGGAACATTTGATAGTAGTTCGATTGCCTTTATGAATGATTCTTTCTGATTCCTTTGCAGGCTTCGTTTAAATGCACGCAGGTCCTGCATACCTCGCCAGCAAAGCCGCCCGCTCAAGATGTGGTAGAGATCCCCATTTGCTTGGCAAAGATTGTAAAGCTCACTGTCTGATAGCTCACGCTCAATAAGCCACATCAGCTCGACGGGTAGGTCAAGGATTGATTTCGCCCCAAGTTGCGATCTCCAACTCCGCTCCAATAGCGGCGAGGCTAGATCAACTGTCTTTTCAATCGCTTTTTTCACTTGGTGCTTCTTGTGTGTCCATCTTCTAGGATAGCAGGTAAGGTTATTGTCCGATCGAGTGACAGATTTTGTGGGAGTAGACTCCGTGTCATAGTTTTGCGCAATAAATGTTATTAGAACTTTTTGGTCGGGATGTAAATAACCAGTCCACGATTTCTCTGTTTGAAAGAAATCTTCGAGTAGGTGGGCCAAGCGAACTGCTTCTTTGGGCAATTTTGGAAGAGTCGTGATATTTGATTTTGTCATGCTGTCAGATAGTATTTCTGTGCTTTCCAAAGGCTGTAAAAATTAAAGGGAGAGGAAAGGGGGAGGGACTGGATACGAATTTTTCCGAATCCTACAAAGAGGCTGTGGTCATAATGAGGTAGTGATGAAGTGAATACCAGGGAAATAAATTTGAGAAATTAGACCTAAACGATTCTAGCAACTATCTAGCACCCAGCACCCAGCACCCAGCACTCCAAATCCCAAATCAATATAGCAGTGAAAATGAGGTACAAGTTTGGCTAATATCTTCAGGTCTTCCTTTTTCTTTTTCTGCTTGTACGCATTAGCTGCTCAGGGTTGATACCCGCCTGGGAGATCGTTTCCCGTGCAGTCAGACCCGTGCTATCTCGAATGTCCAGCTCAGCACCAGCTTTGATAAGCAGCTTAATTATAGCCTTTGATGTTGGTAGTGTCAAAGCGAGACGCCCATTGCTGTCTTTCCGGTTTGGGTTGGTTGCCTTTGTGCTTAGTAAACTCTTCACCATCGATGTCATCCGATTCGAAACGGCGAAAAACAAGGGCAAACGCATGGTATTAAGATTCGGGTCGATGTGACTCTGCGACAGCAATAGGTTGGCAACTTCTATGTTCCGGCTCTCCACCGAATGATATAATACCGTCTTCCCGTGAATGTCTTGGGAATTGATATCAACATTGGGACTTTTAAGCACACTTTTCACAACCCAAGCAGAGACCTTACTGTGAACGCCGACAGCAATGCTCAAGGGTGTACGGCCATTCTCGTCACGCGGGTCGAGATCAATGCCTGGAGCCCGAAGAAGGGCATTGATTGTGCTTTTGCAGGGAGCGCGGTAGGAGCCAAAATGGGTTCGCTCAACGGCCATGTGAAGAGGCGTTTTTCCTTGGGGCCCGATTGTGTTTGCATTGGCGCCATATTTGATCAATTCTGTCACAATATGTGACTTTCCCATGGAATTGCACAGGGACACTGCCATATGAAGTGCCGATGTTTTGTCGGATATGTGGACATTTGGATCAGCCCCATATTCGAGCAAAAGGTGAACGTTATTGACATTCCTTTTTCGATGTGAAACACCGTAGGTCAAAACAGGAGTCACACGCCTCAAAATGTCAGCACAAAGAATACTGTCACCGCAAATAGCAATAAACAGTATTGGAATACGCCCAGGGTTCCATCTGTCACGGCTGATGTTATGACTGAAACAATTTGGATCAGCCCCTAGTTTGAGGACCTTTCCCACAGATAGATGTCTGCGTTTTGACCATTCCAGATTATCCGACAGAGTGTCCACGAGGAATTGACGATACATTTTTCCAATAAAGCCGTCCTTCAAAGCCATACACTCCAACATATGGATATTGTCGGTGTCTATCATAGGAAACAATTTCCACGTGGGCTCATTACCCATACTTTCAGGAATCTTCGAGAGTTCTTGAACTGCTTTTTCGTAAACCGTCAGTCGACGGTGATTCAAGCTCCATTCCAGTGCCTCGAGAGCCCTGTCCAGTGGTCGCCAGAGCTCAAAGCCTACCACGCTGGAGAGACGGCGATTCAATTGACAGAGTATCACGAGAGAGTTGATCGGTAATAGAGCTGCAATGAGGTGCAACAACTCGTTAGGCAGATCAAGTATTGATGTTGTGAAGGCTTGTTTCTTCCAATCGTGAAAAGCATCTGTCATGAAGATTCGCTTGGCGTCTACAAGAAAAACTTTCGCTGCCTTTCGTGCTCGTCCTTTACAGGTCAACCATGTCTTCGGGAAAGGGAATTGGGTCGACGCGAGGTCTCGAGGGATGGGAATAGACACGCCAGAGCTGCTGGTACTGATCTCTCCTGGCTCCGGGTAATTCACGACGATGAAATAAATCAGGTCCACCTCGTCGGGCGTGAACCTGAGGGACCACTGAGGGCTTGCATGGAGGTATCCAAGGAGTTTGCATGCGGTTTGTATTGTTGGGATTGTCCTGGGCTCCAATGGAGCAGGATTGGACAACGGCATATTGTGAAAACCCAAGGTGGATGTGGTGGACGAATAGGTATTGCTGGCAGATATCACAATCATTCATATTTGAAGACTATAGAGCTGATCATTATGCAATAATCTATCTTTACCTTGGTATGATAGCTTGTGGCATGGGTGGTTTTTATGGACTACCATAGTCGCTTTGAACTTATATACAAAATAACGTTTTATCCAGGTAATCGAAATCGAGTGCCATACATTAAATATATATGTTTGGTTTATTTACAAATTCAGGCCCTAAAACAGCTCCTAGTATAGCTCTGCTTCTCTACCCCAATTTCCTCGCTTCAACTAACCCTTTATGTCTATAAAGCGCACGAATTAACTACTTTCGTAGAGCCACTTTCTAAGAGGTTAGGATCGATCAGTGTGATATTTTAATTGGTTGAAATCACGTAAAGGACACGTGACTAGCTGACGGAGCATTTGATTAGTTGAAATAGATAAAAACCACGTGATTGATTCTCGTTATAATGATTTTTGTACGGAGTATGGTGGATCAATTGAAGCATCCGATAAGGAATACTGATGGTCATATCCAGTATCTTTATAAATAGGTTTTACTATAGTGATCTTTTATGCATATATATCTTGAGGCTTGGATCTCTAAATGTAACCCTCATCAGCCTTCGAAGTGCACAGGTGCACACGGGCTTATCCTAAAATATACTAGCGTATTGAATATCTCTTCTCTGATTGGCCAGTTTACTGACACTAAAATGAGTCATAATGAGTCTTGGGACAATAATCCATCCACAACCAATTACATGATGCTTACTGTGGGCCCATGTGGTGCTGCGGTTCATCCCTTGTTCTTCCGATTCTTTTATATGGCCTGGCCATGTCCTTCAATTTCTTCCTCAGGACACGACTCCTACAGAGTCGACCCCTATCTACAGTTACCCTAGGGTCCCCTTTCATCCTCTTGACATAAAGCGTCACGGGTCTGCAAAGGCCCGTCTAAGAAATCCAGCGATGTCCGCCTGCAGTTGTTCGAGCGCCGCGGCAGCGATCCAGATCTCCATTCACCGGTTCCAACCCGCCCAGCACCGGCACGCAGGAACGCCTTCAAGGGCCTGCTGAATATTCGCCATGGGCGAGTCTTCATCCGTACAGTGATAACGACCTCTTCTCATCGCTGGCGCCGCCGTTGGAAGGCTTTCCCTCGGCTGTGCCAGTCTGTCAATCCTTTGATACCCTCACGCATGAGTCGGCACTCTGGGCAGAACCCGATCTGTCCTTTGCTGATACCGACTGGAATTTCGTATCTGTTAATCATTCGACGCCGTACCCTCCTGGCTATGATGGTGGCGATGTCCCCATCATGGACCTCGGGTATGGGTCTGTCTCTGCTTTGAACTCTCTTTCGGATTCCGGATCCATCGAGTACCAACACTATGTTTCTGCATCTCTTGATCCTAGCGCCTCTAATTCGCCAGGTATGATCATATTCTCCAATTAAGTGAAGGGGTCTTGTTTCTAACGTTCAATAGATGGCCACTCGCATCAGTCACCTATCTCTCCATTCCCTGCTCCCGTCTCCACTTCTCTATCCAGCCCTTCCACCTCCCAAGGTGATGATAATTCAAGCCGTGTTGATTCGTCCCGAGTGGAAAAGCGCAAACTCAACACCCTCGCGGCGCGGAGATGTCGGCAGAGACGCGTGGATCGGATGAAGGAACTTGAAGCTGAGTTGGAGAAGGTCCGGAAGGAAAGAGATGATTGGAGACTTCGGTGTTCGAAGCTTGAAGGCGAAACGGATGCTTTGAAGGGTCTTCTCACCCGCAAGAGCAAGGATACATAGTTGCATACTCGAGAATTGGAGCTGGTCTCTGAAGTAACGAATTCGATTGGTTTTTGATCCGCGTCTACTAGTTTCTCCTTAGAATCCTGCCTAAGAAGACCTATTATTTGTATATCGTTGGGTGGAGATATGCGCAGCGCAAGGGTTGTCCCTCCACATTGGGCACCCCCGCAGGCAGAGTGAACCTCATCCTGGGTCATGTATTGACGTCAGTTGCCAATGTCCCAGCAAGTATATGATAGGTAGGGGATTTGTCATTGTTCTCCCCGGTGGTTCAGATGAATGACACCTGGTGACCATTTTCACTTCGCGGGGTCTCATCGAGAGGGGTTCTCCCTAGTCTAAACAAACAGGGTATGCCCACCCGATGGCACCACTCGCATATATTGAATTAGGATGTTTCTTCGTGCTTGTGTAACATTTTAATCTCTCAATAAATTACATCATCTCACTATATTTCCAATAGCAGACTCCCATTCTTCGGTCCGTTATACAACACTCCAATAGACTTACCTGTTGACCATCCATCATGAGAGCTGTACGCTTCCATGGACGAGGTGATATCCGCCTCGATGAGATTGAGGAGCCGGTTTGTGGCAATGGCCAGGTCAAGGCAAGCTTAGCATTGCTGCTTATAGCATTCGCAGCGTTACCTGCGAGGCTGAGTCTCTAACAACGAACCTTGATATTAACAGATTCGACCTGCCTTTGTCGGAATATGTGGCAGCGGTAATTAACATGCTCGAAACTCATCGTTGGCTAGTCGTCTCTAATCCAATCCAGATATCCATGAGTATCTTGCTGGCCCAACGATCGTCCCTGTCACCCCACATCCAATAACCGAGGAGAAGTTGCCAACCACCCTGGGCCATGAGTTCAGTGGTACAGTTGAAGAGGTCGGCTCAGGCGTTACGGGGTTCAAGGTTGGAGATCGGGTTGTAGTCAAGCCTAACCTCTTCGACGCTACGTGTTCGAACTGTTCAATGGGCAGGTTCAACTGCTGTGAGAAAGTGGGATTCATCGGGTTCAGCAGTAAGCCATACTAAGGTCGGCAGTCATGTCTCGATATTGACTTCCACGAGGTCAGGCGGGTGGTCTATCGGATCACATAGTCGTGGATAGCAGACACGCAATTTCGCTACCTGGTTCCATTCCCCTCGACGTCGGTGGTAAGAACAGTCCTCTCCATTTCCAGTTGTGTTCGACTTGTTTCAGCTCTAACAACAGGGTGGCGATACAGCCCTGGTGGAACCTCTAGCCGTCGCATGGCACGCCGTAAGCGGCAGTCCTCTGCAGACAAATGACTCGGTACTTGTGGTCGGGGCGGGACCAATTGGTTTGGCTATTATCCAGGTACTAAAAGCCAAAGGGATTAACTCGATCATTGCTGTGGAGGTGTCTGAGCGACGACGAGAATTTGCACTGGCCCTGGGCGCCACTGAGGTCCTTAATCCTGTTGACGTAGATGCGGTTACGCAGATACGTGCTTTGACAGGGAATGTGGGTGCAGCTGTTGCATTCGAGTGCTCTGGAGTCCAAGCTGGCATCGATACTGCGATATCTGGTCTTCGGGTGCGTGGGACAACGGTCGTCGTTTCCTTGTGGGAACACAAGCCTACTATTGATGCTTTTGCTATTGTCTTCCACGAGAAGCATGTCGCAGGGGCTGCTCTCTATGATGATGGGGACTTTGAGGCTGTGATTGATGCAATTTCTTCCGGTATGCTCGACTTCTACTTACTTTTTATCTTCGCTTCCTACTTAGGTATGTACCCTCTGCTGACCTCTTGCTTCTTTGTTATAGGTAGTATTCAGCCTCACCCAATGATTACCAGTAAGATCCGAATGGAGGATGTGGATGAGAGGGGGTTTAAAGCTCTCATCGAGCAGAGAGATAAGCATGTGAAGATCCTGGTCGACATTTCTGCATGAGGCACCGAATTTGTGGTCTATTTATTGTCTATTTATTGTCTACATAGATAGAGTGTAGTGTACTTGATTGGGTATTTTAGGTTGTCCACGAAGAAATTCAAACCCCCAACCCGCGCTTGGCGAGGTCTAACTGTGAGATATTAAACTACGTAGTGACGATTTGGACTGTGAGATCAGATCTCAGAAATTACAGAAGCAAAGCCCAGAAAAGGCTTGACTAAGACATAACTTCTTGTGGGAATAATGATCCATCTTGATTTACTGTATAGCAATTTTCTTCTGCAGCGGATCCTGATCAAGCGGTCACTGACCGAGTCTGAGACTCTCGTCAGCCTTGCGCACCAGATTCTCCAGGCAATGCTTGCCCATGTTGCCGTTGGTCAATGGTGTGGAAATCCCTTTAGCCAACTTGGATGGATGGGATCAGTTGGAATGAGTGACTGTCATTTCGGGTAATTCACCTTGTCTTATTAAGTAGTACTAGCTATGCTTCTATCACCCACTTGTCAGTGACTAATTATTTATCATCATAAATCTAACCACGGGCCTTGAGTTTCTTAGGAACATTTTCCAGAGTAGCTTCAAGAAGAACTCTTTCTCCCAAAGGGTTGCAGGATCGTGTAGAGTATTGACTCTTCACTTCTTGTTTCAGGAGTCAGCATCGCACAGGTCTGGGGGTTAGTACATAACCCGAGGTCCTTCCACTCCGTTCGTTTCAGAGCAACCCCGGACCGATGGCAGACCCACCCGCGGAGACTCTCGACTTTCCACAAACACCCAAGAAACAAGTACCTTCTCGGTGGATTTTCAACCCTGACAAAAGAGCCTTTCTATTTTTGAAATGGGCGGCTACACACGGATGATAGAGAGGACAGGGGATGGCAACATGATGGTCTAGCCCGTACCTTTGAGTGAAGGGTGAGCTGATTTTCCTGAGCACTTAGTACAAATACAACATCCATCGTTAAATGTAGTCATTTACGATTTACTGTCACTTAGTGTAGTGTAACCCTAAGAATGCGATTCAGTCCAATTCTGTATATTCTGTATATTCTGTATATTCTGTATATTCTGTATATTCTGTATATTCTGTATATTCTGTATAGAACATCGCTATTATAATTCAATATAAGCAACAATCAGAAATGTACAAAATAAGTGCCATGATTGCACTATAATGCGCATATTGCGACTCAATTTGTGTTAGCGCCGGGTGGCGCCATTTCTTTTTTTTAATTTCTTTTTAGTTTTGTGTTTTGGTTTTCGATTTATTTCTGAAACTCCCGTTTATTTTGTTTCCTTTTTGTTTCCTTTTAGTTTCATTTTTTATGTTCCACAAAACGTCGATGCAGCTGCTTTCATGTCTGATGGAGTTATTATACATTCTTATGGTTACTTTGCAGCCAGTAATACGAACAACGTGGGGTGATCCTAGCGCTACCCTTGGCTAACTTTGCGGGAAAGATGCCCAGGCCTTGCTGGCAGTAGAGAGTGATTTATTTGACGCCTAAAGATCCGGGCAATGTCCCGAATCTTGACTCTGGAGTACAACGTACGGAGTATTCCACCTTTATTTGAGACATTGCCCAGATCTTTAGATGGGCTTGCGGGACAAGTTCCAGGCTAGTGCGAACTAACCTATCTCAGTGTCAAGTATCGATCCCCACTGTTTTGTTTTTGAGTTCTAATTTTATGGCATTTACTGCAAGGGTACTCCGTAAAGAAAATTTAGTCGCCATGCCACGCATTAGGCAGGAAGATCTTAGGGGTTTTAGCCATTCGTTATTCGACACTAAGGCATCACGTCAGTTTTCACATCTGATTTATCTAATATCGTCGTTTTCTGGGAGAAATCACGCCTCAGCCGTGAGCTGAGACATGGCACCGCCCATGTCCGATATAATTCATTGGCCCATTCTACTGCATTGGATCCATAGGGATGGGTTGGAGAATTTTTAGATCCCACTGTTTAGGTATATAACACCTTTTTCACTTGGATTACGCTTTGACAACTCCATTTTTAGTTCTAATTCCCTTTGTTACCCAATATTCCATTGTCTTCTCTCTCATCCCTCTATTTGATATCGAATACTCAGTACTACAAGTGCTCTTCTGGCCACTTTCTTTTCTACTGTGAAACTCTGTCTACACTATACCCTCGGGAATCCTCGCCTCAGAAAAAGTCAACGTTATGGGTACACCACTTACAGAAACGGTTATTATTACTGGTGGAAATGGGTTGTTGGGTTCAGAGATCGCTATCGAGATCGCGAAGAAGCAACCTTTCGTCCATCTATTATTGACGGCAAGGGATATAAGGACCGACGATGTCCGCCAACTGATGGGGAAGATCCGCTTGATCGGCCCCAGATCGATCGAGGTTCTGGCTCTTGATCTGACCGATCTGAAATCCGTCGCATCTTTCGCCAAAACCACTGTCGATCGTGTTCGCCTCAGAGACATTCCACCTGTGACCAGTCTGATTCACTCTGCTGTTGCTACATCTTACGTTATTGATGATCTCACATCAGATGGCCACGATCCTGTGTATCAGACAAATTGTTTATCTCCATTTTTATTGACCATTGGGCTGCTCGAGGCTTTCCGGGCTGGGGATGGTACACCCAAAGGTGGAGCTAAAGTGATCAACATCGGCTGTTCTGCGATATCTTGTGGGAGATTGGATTACTTCGACCGCGACCATGGAAGAAATGGAAGGCTACCAGGAACTGCGCTGAGCGCAAAGGAAGAGAATATTCGTTTGGGGAGCAGCAAGCTAATGGCGAGTGTCGCATTATATGCATTGAGGCGGAGCTTGGTCTGGGTAAGTTGACAATTCCGAGTCGTTTCCCGATTTCCAGCCGCCTTTCTTTTTACTAATACAATCTAATTTTAGACCGGCAATATATCGCTTGATATCTTCACCTTGGATCCAGGAGGTATGACTGGCCAGAGTACTCTGCGGACCGGGGCGCCTATGTCGGTCAGAGTCGCACATCAGACTCGGTCCGGGCTTCGGCCATTCCTGTGCATGGTATCCCGAAGCTCCATGAATAAGGCGAGTGTTCCGGCCAAGGCGATTGCCAGAGTTGCATTCCACATCGACGCGGTGGAGAACTGGCAAAAGGAACGCTACTTTATTCTCGATAGCGACTATGAAGCCGCATCCGTCTTGCCGAGCTTGCGTGATGGGGAAAAAGTGAACACACTATTAATGCAGATGATGCAAATGATTGAAGTGGAAACAAAGGAGATGGATTCTCCTGCTCCTCTTCGACCTCAATTGAGCATGATCTCGCCTCCTACGCTTTCACTGTGAAGGGAAAAAATTATCTAAATATTTTAGCATTGGGGGAATTGCGTTTATTTATGAAATTTAGCGAAGCTAATTGGCAACATCAAAAGCATTCAATTTTGTATTCAATCTGAACTTATAATAGTACTGTACCTATCAAAGTACATAAGAAACCACTGCAAGCGGATGGCCGGATTTGGTGACCACAACAGCCTTGGAGTGTAAGACCAATTAGATCACATCAACTCTTCCAAGGTTCTTTGGCTTCTTTCGCTTTGCTTCTTTTTTTTTTGCTATTTCAATCTTCTCATAAGATTTGAAATTCCTCCATTTGAGCCTTCTACGTTTGGCCTTTTTTTTTGAAAAAAAAATCGGGGTTGTCACTAGGGGTCTCCGGCCGTTACATCAGTTCTTGGCCCCCGACATAAGCGCCTCGACGGCCTGTGACAGCGCCCGCAGTGATGAACCGACACGTCCTCGAAAAGGGCCACTCTGCCTATCCCAGGGGTTCTGCGTTTTCAATTTCACCGAATAGGTAAGCCGATCACCCAGTCCGAGCCAAGCTCGCTTCTCATTGTCCGAGCTCGGAGCCCTGTCGTCATCCCAGATCATGAAGCTTGAAATCGAGACTGACTAGTATACCTTCGCCCACAGGTTCCAGCCTCGCTCGCAACCTGCTCTTCGGAGACGCCGGCAGCTCTTCCAGCGCCTCTGCCTCCTTGGCGGTGTGTCGCTAGTGCTGTTCCTCTTGATCTTCCCATCTTGGCGCGCCGCCGTCCTTCCCACCATCTCGCTCGGCCTTCTCTCTTACCCCGGAGATCTACACCTCCAGACGGTCCGATATTATGATTTATCTGAAGTACAAGGGACGGAGAAGGGCTGGGAACGCGGAGAGCGTGTCCTGATGTGCACCCCGCTCCGAGACGCCTCGTCGCATCTCCCGATGTTTTTCTCGCACCTTCGAAACCTCACATACCCGCACCACCTAATTGATTTGGCTTTTCTGGTATCGGATTCTCAGGATGATACCCTAGGAATGCTGTCGCGCATGTTGGAGGATATTCAAAATGACCCGGATTCAAAAATGCCCTTTGGAGAGATCTCCGTGATCCAGAAGGATTTCGGCCAGAAAGTCCAACAGGATGTGGAAAGTCGACATGGATTCGAGGCGCAGGCGAACCGACGCAAGTTGATGGCGCAGGCCAGGAATTGGTTGCTGAGCGCAACACTTCGCCCAACCCATAGCTGGGTCTACTGGAGAGATGCGGACGTGGAGACTGCTCCGTTCACAATCATTGAGGATCTAATGCGGCATAACAAGGATGTCACAGTTCCAAGTGAGTGGTGGCTATTGTCCGAGTGTTTCAGATATATGCTAACTGGCTTTGTTTGTAGATGTCTGGCGCCCGCTTCCAGATTGGCTTGGCGGAGAGCAGCCTTACGATCTGAACTCCTGGCAAGAATCCGAGACTGCATTGGCGCTTGCAGATACCTTGGATGAGGACGCTGTTATCGTGGAAGGATATGCGGAGTACGCTACATGGAGACCTCACCTTGCCTACCTCCGCGATCCCTACGGCGATCCAGACATGGAGATGGAGCTGGACGGGATCGGAGGTGTCAGTATCCTGGCCAAAGCTCGGGTATTCCGTGCTGGTGTGCACTTCCCAGCCTTCAGTTTCGAGAAGCATGCCGAGACAGAAGGGTTTGGCAAGGTAAGACAGTAATCAACGAGGCGGTAGTCACAATTGCTAATATTTCCTAGATGGCTAAACGGATGAAGTTCTCAGTGATCGGACTACCACACTACACCATTTGGCATCTATACGAGCCTAGTGTCGACGACCTCCGGCATATGGAAGAAATGGAGGTGGAGCGACTGGCTCGCGAAAAAGAAGAACAAGAGCGAGCCGAGCAAAAGGATAGCACCCAGTCCAAGCCTCTAGATACCGATCAAACTGTGGACGGTGAAGAAGTGCAAGGCTCCGCCGAAGGCCCGGTTGGCCAGCCCATGAAAGACACCATGGATTCTGCCCAGGGTCACTTGAAAGCCCAAGCTGAAACAGTCGACCAAGCCGAGAAAGTCGAAGTAGTCGAGAAAGCCAAACTATGATCCCCGACTGGTTTTCCCTCACCGCTTATTTGATCCAGCCGGCTGGATTTTCGCATTGCATTCTCACATGCGACTTGAACGTCTCATCTCCCTGTCTAGGAAGACTATTTGTCTATTTAGACTGGGGCATACTTATGCCCAAGCTCTACGAGTGTAGCAGCTCTGCTTTTCATTCTTGTTCGGTTCTTGCATATGTTTTTTTTATACTTTTGGGGGGGGGTTTCATCTTTTCACGGAGTCACAACGAAGTATAGCGGTTGGCGTGTCATGAAGAGCAATAATTTGGCCATTCAAACGCAAAACATGGACGATTTTGATTTCAATGTATTCTGCACAACAATAGTCGGTCGCTTATTCGGCCTCTGTCCTTGACAAGGTAGTTCTAATCAGACCTATTTAGCCCAAGATGATATAAAAGGCTTTATATTAAGACTTTTCTAAACGACCATTTAGATATTTTCTCATTTTTCTATTTTTCTGGGATTCTTCATCCGCTTACTAGTGTTGTAGCTAAAAGTACAGAAAGATTTAGCCGCAAAATGTAGAATATATAGGGTAAAAAAGATATAACCGGTGAGAAACAATTTTTTCATGCATACGATATAATATGCGGGTTTTGAATCGGCCTGATAATGTGACTGTAACATAAAGACCCTCACACCCTTCAGGGCTACCATATACAAAGTACATCGGATGAAGCCGAACACCTCTTAGGCGGTGGTCCGTGTGTCTCCACTTCGCGTCAACGCGTCCGAAGTCAATGCTTCATTTCCCGAATTCTTACTTTGATTCAAATTACATACTCTATACACATTGTAACCTACAATGTCTACTCAAGACTCGCGCGGTATTCTTTTCACACATACTCGCCCTCAGGAAGGGTTCCGGTTACTGGAACTTACCCCAGAGCTAGAAAAACTACTGACATCGAAAGATGCACCAGCGTAAGTCAACGCAATGAACAGGGCCCAAGCAGACCGGAAGCAACCCGTGCGCTGCTATTTTCATTATAAACCCCTCCCATTCCCAAGTGGTAGCCCTCGACTAACTTGCGACGCCCACCAGACTCGAACTCAAATCGCCCTCTACAGCCCTCGCACAAGCAGTAATCGATCCCACCGCCCACGACTACGTCAACCTATGTACACCAACACAAACCTACCGCATCCGCCAAGTCCAATCCTCAAACTCCCTGCATATTCTCCGCCCAAGCCACGGCGAAATCTCTCAAGCAGACATCAAAGTTGTTGAAGAAGAAGCCGGCGAAAGTGGCGCATTGAACCTTCCAGATGAAGCTGTAACAGCCATTGCGAAGTGTTCCTCAACGCTGGAACTGCACATACCGCCGGGAGGTTTTTCAGCCGTCCCTTTCCTGGAGAAGAGTCTGCGGCTTTATGACCGGCGCAGCGATGATGACGGGGACATAGCGATGGGCGGCTCTGCCGACTCCACGGGCCCTCTGGGATCCAACGAGATGCGCACAGCTAGAGAGAATTTGTGTCAGGATATCCCCGTGTCAACGGCGCAGTGTGAGCAAGGCTGGATGGAGCTTTGTGCGTTTGTAGATGGGGCTGAGGAGGTGGCGTGTTGGCGGCCCTCGGCGCGATCTCGGTTGGCTGTCTGGAAGCGGTTGGTTGAGGGTGCTGTTTTACAGGGCATTGATCTTGAGAAGCAGTTTCTCGTTGGAGAACTGTGGAAGTCCGTCTTAGATGATGATGAAGAGATGGAGCCACCGTTCCCACGTGCGTTGCTGGAGGCTGTTGTAAGGCACATCTGCATTGCAGATGAGCGGCCATCTTTGTCGGATGATATTAAATGTGAGTTAAAAATGGACGGTGGGATTCGTTGCAGATATCGGACTTGCTAACGACTTTGTGCTGTTTTCCAGGGGCGAGCTTTAATAAGGCTGAGTGTACACAATGGGTTGGCGAGACTTACTTGGCTGCCAATGCTCCGACCACTTCGTCTGCTATTGGAAGAAGTGAATACCTTCGCGCGTGGAAGGACTGTCTGCCTGAGACATGGAGAGGAGAGGCAGCGCTGTCAAAATTACCGGTAAGCCTTCCCCCCCCCTCCAAATGAGTTGTGGCACAATAGCTGATTTTGACTACAGAATGGCTGCTACAACAGTCCTGATCCTACGACTATCTGCTTCGTTGAACCCTCACAACGGCAGCTAACCAACAAAACTGCGTCTGCGCCCGCTACGGCCGCGAAGGCTAAGAATACTAGAAATTGGCACGAACTGCTCAAAGGCCGCCGTTGATTGCGAAAAGAACTAACGCACTTGCTGCGTAAAATGCCATGGCATCTAATCTATGATGCGCGCATATCTAGAAGCATCACGATCACATTTGCCGCCCAAACTCGCCTCAATCGCACTTCCGGAAAAAGGCGGGAAGAATCATGAGCAAAGAAAGAAACCAACCTCGGAAATAATGCTCTGACGAATGAATGATTAGCACCAAGTGTACTTTTCATTCAACCACCACTCTACATCCTTGCCCAATCCTTGCTCCTCGCCAGTCCAACGCAAACTAGCGATGCTCTCCTTCTCGCGGTGCACGAGCCCAACCTTTGGGTCCACCAAAGCCACAGCCTTCTGCAAAAGGGGAGTAGGGTTCCAGAATTCAACCTTGCTCATGTTCCACTCGTGCGCCTCTTGCTGTGCTCGCCGGAGGATAGCAGCCATAGCCTGGACAGTGATCTGCTCTTCTGCTGGAGACGTGGGTTCATCATACACCCACCGAAGAATGTAGAGGACATTATCCTCAGGCGTCTCGCCGAAATTTCGGTTCCAAGCGCAGTATACGCGAGCCTGGTCATCACCAGCGCCCTTGACTACAGGCGGGGAGCGTTCGGAAATCAAGTTCTCGGCATAAAACTCCTCTCGAGCCCAATGCCAGACAAAGTGATCAAAGTTAGGAAGAATGGCAATCTTAGCACCACTTGTCTTCTGCGACGCCAGACGCATCTGCTCGCGCAGCTTGGAAAGCACAGTTTCACTGCACAAACACTTCTGAACATCTTCAGCAAATAGATCCCTCGTGACAGCCTTCTCTAGCCCACCCGTAGTAGCCGGTAAAGACATATGGGAAGACAAGAACGGCCGCCACCCAAACTGGGCGTAGAACTTCTTCCCGATGTCCGAGAAAAGCACCGTAAATAGCGACTTCCGCCGTGGCTCTTTCTCCATCTCCCACGTCTCGAGTTTAATGCTCAGCTCCTCTAGCATCCGCTTTGCGTACCCCTTCCCACGGAACTCAGGCCGGGAGTAGACACTACCCACGCCGTGCGTGGAAACCTCCTCCACCTGCCCGTCATGTGCGAGCAGCGCTGTCTTCCGGTACGATTCGCACGAACTGAGGATTGTGCGCTCATCCTCGGGCTCATTGCGGTCCACTAGGATCCAGCAGGTTAGGCCGTCGCGCGTCAATCGTTGCTGGAGGAGATGGTTCTCGCGCTCTATGTATGTTTCCACATCTAGTGGCCCTTTCCAGGCGACGCTGTTCAGCTTGATTGAGGCAATGCGCTCTGAGGCTGTGGCTGGAACTAGGATCACATCTGGAGATTCCCCCGCGGGAAGGGTGGGGATTTCTGCGGCAATCATATTGAGTTGAGCAGAATTGAAGTTTCAGCTGTCGAAGTTGGGAATGTAGAGAAGAGGAAAACCAAGGGTAGGTGCAAAATATATAAGAGAAAGTGAAATCCGGGGTTATATAGTTCAAAGTTAAAGAGGTTCCAAAGACAAAAAAAAACCTAGAAGCTTGGAAGATAGCCGTGGACCGACGGGGCCCCGATGCCATAATATACTGGTCATTTCTAACTTTCTATTCCCATCTGGTCAAGATAATGACCAATAGGTCACACGAACATCCATGATAGTACCTAGGTATGTTCTCCCGATCTAACCCATTACTGTTAATTGGACCAACCACACTGAACCATTCCTACTTCCCCCCTCACCTTCGTGCATTCCGTATCACGATCAGGGCCGGATCTGCCTGCCTCATACGTACAAAGTATAAAACAAAGACACACCGTGTTTCTCTTTGTCACCGGCCCGAAGCAAAGCGATGACAAGCGATAGAGGTTGCATTGCGTTAGTCCTTATAGTTAGGCCTTTCCAAGGTTGACGTAAGAGCCCCGGGCCCCGGAGGGTTTCAACAAGTCATGTGAGCCTTGGCGATTATGTCATTGCATTTATTTATATTCGTTGACACGCGTAACCTGTCATGTTGATCTTCATTTTATAAATGCTCTAACGTTCTAGATGGATATTTTATGTGAAGCTTTTCATCACTGTGTGGGGGCTGGAGCTCACGCGACCATTTTTATACATGTTACATTACATTGGTAACTAGATCAAGAGACAATAACTGGTTGTTCGCGCATCACAGCTTGACTTCGCACGGGGATTATAGACAGATGGTTTAAAAGCCCTATTGAATGGTGAAAAGTATATGTCAGCTAGCATAGGGCTGATTCATTTTCTATTTGTCTGCTTATTTCCGTTTTCGGTACGGAGTAGTCCCTATAGCTCCCTTTCAGCGGCATATATTAATCTATACTGGATATCTAGCCAGCATACTTACATAGTCACCTCCGAGGGCCTAGCGGCCTATTTTCGACATTAAGCAGAGACGCAGCGAATATAGAGAGAGCAGTTGAAATGTAAATTAAATGGTACGAACAGAGAAACCCAAAATCAGATAAAAGTTTGTGACACAACAGACAATACGGCATAGGAGACCTTCTTTTCGAACGGAACCATTTTCACTGGGTACATCAGCATAAGAGCAGACACAGAAAAACGCAAAAATGGGAAGATAAGGAGGCGATGTAGGAACTAGTTGCTAGTATACTTGAATTGGCTAGAAATGAGAATCATGTAGTTGATTTCAACAAAGGAGACGAATGAAATACAGCGGAAAGTTGGGAGATGGTATGAAAAAAGAGGCCGGGTCGCAGCAACAAGGAATAGCGAGGAGAGAGCCTAGGGGATCAGGCAAGATGCAAAATGAAGTAAATGGAAAGCTGTAAAAAAAGCCTGGGGGGAAAAAAGAAAGAAGGATGGGGAAGGAGCGTCATGAAAGTGAGAATGGGAAGAAGAGTTGGGTGAAAAAAAAAATAAGCACTTGGGAATGGAGCACCAAAAGGAAAGATATGAACCTGATCTATGTAGATAAATGCCATGTGAGTCCCAAAAGTCGGCCGCTCCCCGTTTTATGTATTTGCGCCACGTCTTGTGGACGGCAATTCCAGAATTTCCTTCGTCCATCATGTATGTTCGATCATTGGTCACGCTAAATCAAGAATGAGACAGAATTTGGAGGTGGTCAGAGGGGGGAGAGAAGATAGAGAAGAGAAAGGGAGAAGATAAAAAAGAACAAAGAACATGAAATCCCTCCAAAGCCCGAAATAGGATCGGGGAATTTCAAGGTCATGATGGCTGCTCTGAGTCCACCGGTTCGTTAAATTTCTGTCGTGCCTCTTCTACCCACAACTCCAACCGAAGCTCACCGGCTTCGACACGTCGTACAGGTACTGTTTTGGCACGGCCATTTGAGACCTTGGGGGGCGCTTGCTGGGGCTCTCCGTTCCGCAATTTAGAGACGGAAAATGGTGCAGTGCACGATCGTAGGTGCACCTTGCCCGGTTCCGCCACAATCCAAGTTTGTTCTTCCTTGGTGGTCCCCGCCGGTGGTAAAGCATCTTCTCGAACTTCAATGCAAACGGTGAAACTGAACTCGTCATCGCGGGGAAGTGGGGTCAACCGGGCACAGGCTGAGGCGAGTCTCGCTAGACATGCCCGGAATTGTGCCTCGAGGTCGACCGAGGTTGGTGCGGGGCCCCGGTCTGAGACAGGGGCGCCTGTATTAGATGAATCTTCATTTCTGTCCTCAAATGTAGTATTCACCTCTCCCGCAGGGGCACGCGGAAAGCCCGACAGATCAAAGGCATATCGTTCGAGGGGCTGGTTTGTGCGAAGAGATGAAATGATGATACTGACTGCGGTGATTGTGCCTTTGAGAATCTCCGTTCCGACTGCGATTGAAGCGTCGTTGATGTAGTCACAGACTTTTGGGTGACGCGATTGTCGGACGGGATAGTTGTATGCCCGCACAGGGAGAAAGGTTGCGCGCGGATAGACGGAGCGCAGAAATAGGATTTGATGGACGGAGACGGTGAGGAAATTGGTGAAGGAGGCTGCTAACGCTGACTGATTTGTGGGCAGCGATTTGGTAGCAGGAACCGGGGCGGAGAATGTGGTCATGGTGGTGGTGGTGGTACTACTGCTCTCACTGGCAATCGGCATTGCCGTCGAACGATCCGGTATCGTTTCCGCGGTGAGGGTGGTCTTGACGGAGTCTCGAAGAATCTGAATGATGTTCCACCCTAAAGCTAATCATCGCTCTGCCTTTCTAAGCTATCGGTCAACGTCACGTCCGATCAAGTGTCAAATGTTGTGATTTAAGGTCTGTCAAAGTTTTTTGGGTTCCCCGAACTCCGGCCAGCGATACGGCGGTCACGATGATCCGCAGGATAAGGATGGCTGATTATATCAGGGTGAGTAGAGCGACAGAAAGTAGTCACTCGATGCGGCAGGGAGTGAGGTCTATGAGGGGAAATAAAGATGGTTGGGTGTATGGTGCGTTGGAGGGGGGTTTGTTTGTGTTGTAAAGGAAATCCGAAACGTACACTTGGTGGACAAAACGACAAATAGATGTAAGCCTCAAAGCATGAGGAATAAAAAAACCATATAATTCCCGAGCGACGATCCCAAGTGTAAGAGAGTGATCACTTTTTTTTAGATTTAAGAAGCCTTGGGGAGGGGGATTCGAGGAGGGGTTTTAAAGCGAAGGGAAGGAGGGGAAGTTTTGAGAGACGGTAACCCTTGAGAGGAATGTTTTTAAGGGGGAAGGAAAGGGGGCAGGGCCCAAGTTGGAAAATAACGAGGAAAAAAGAGGTTATAGAGATGAATGGATGGAATGTACCTCACTCTTTTGCTCATCGAGGGGAAAAGCAGAAGAAAGGCGGACAATGCGGACCCAAGTTGGTTGGAAGGGTCATGATTCCTATCACGTGCGTAGGTTTGCAGAATCCCATTTCAACTTTGATTTACTTCGCTTTTGACTATTTAGGAATGTGTATAGCTTTCCTATTATTTATTTTCATTCATTATAATTCTATCTCGGTTTGTGGATATTTTCTGGGCCGAAATATTGTGTGCGCATGAATTCAGCATGGCCTACAGAGCAGGATATATGCTGAAAGTGAAGGAATAGGAAAAAACCCGAAATTGAAATTGAAAAATACGGTGTACAGTATGCAGTATACAATTTTTTAGTTCGCCATATTTGTATGGAGAAAAGAAGGGCACACAGTTTTTTGCCGCCCTTTTTTTTTCTTCCCCACTGTCCACTATGATGTGGATGGATAGTTATAAAAAGGACGATCATGGCGAGAAAAGGGCAAGGGAAAGGCGGAAATACTTAGGTAGTGTACCTATATACAAAAATACCCGTCTACCATGGAGTCAGACTGAGAACCAATGGGTAGCCGAGCAGAGTTTGGTTATATTGTGTTCCGGTACCTTACCTACCAACCTTACAAAGTGGAAGATTACAGGGAATTTATATAAACCAAGTTACATATATGATATAACATAACTATACTATATAGTAGTAAAGTATAGTAGTAGAATATAGTAATACAGTGATGTAGTATGTTATATATCTTTACAGCTAGACAGTCTAATTCGTGCTGTACATTAACATATAAAACAGGAACCTACCGGGGGTATCAGCGAGGTACCGGGTACACTGTACTGCATACGCCTGTCCACTCTCTTAACTGGCTTACCCGATGATCTTCCTACACTGACGGCAGTGGCGGTCATAAGACCAGGGTTCACTTTCCCGGGGAGAATGTCATTTGTACTCCGCCATGCAGGTTCAGCGTATGAGGTATCTATCTTGTTTTGATTATCAATCTCTTCCATCTACTTCTACAATGTCCACGGTTGGATTTGAGGAGAGGGTATGTATGCATAAATACGGTATACTAGACTCTAGGGCTACACTAGTTATATGGTAGGTACTATGGATAGGTATACCTACCCTCTTAGGATTACTTAATTATTGACTATATTCTATCTATTCTGAGTTCTAGTCCTACTCATAATCTAATTTCCGGAGCCGTATGACCGTGTACAACATAACAACTCATAGTTCCCCCAAAACGACACGGAGCCAGTTCAGTGGAACTCCCTTACGGCCCAATAGCATCGACGAAGAAGATCAGAATTTGGATCCTAACGAAAGCTCGAGCCAGTTCAGTTCGGACCAGTGGCCCATGCCATGTCCACATATGGTGCAGGTCCCGAAATGGTAAACGGTAAACCGCTACTCCTTAATGGGCCATGCTCACTGAATGTCTGATCGACGTTCACGGAGGGCTGATCTCTGGAGGTTCCTGGAGTTAGACTAGTCTGGGTGATTGTATGATATATCTGGAAATGCCGTTGTAGAGGACATTGAGCTTGTGTTCTAAATCAAGCGTCAAGCTGTGAACATCCGAAGGTCTCTCACAGTCTAACGTGCCCTACATACAAGATACGTCTTAGACCTCCGCCAGCAAGAAAGTAAGGAACAAAAAGACAGATGTGGACTTGGAGGTCAACTCTTGTCGATAAATTTAGGTTCTTCCACACCGTTCATTCCATTTGACCTTGGTCACTAGCATATCTTTCTGCTTAGCTGCCAGTGCAGATCGGAGTGATCTCCCGCTTCCAAGACGAATCAGCCGTGTCTAATTTTGGAGGCTAAACATTATCTCGGATTTATTTTTAGTCGGCAATGGAGGTGTCCACTATAACTGAGGCCACCTAAGTACGTATGTTGTACATACTTGGTGCAACCGAGAATCCGAGAGATCTAAGAAATAAACAACTATCGACCTACTCCACAAGTTGGGTTTATTCACATAACATGCATAGACACGCTTCATGTACAGCCTAACCAGGACTTCAGTCATTGATTAACTAATGCATCTGGCTCAAGATGATATTAGGGAATTTTATATGTAAAGATTAAGATGCCAATATCTTTTCTGTATGTTCTTTTTAGATGGCCTTTTGGTGCTTTTTTGTTGCTTTTTCTTCTCGGTCTCATAGCTAGAAGGATAATAATCAGCTAAACGCCACCAGGAATAGGAGACATACCGGGGTTATCCTCCACGATGTACAATATGTATATAAAACGTACTGTATAGCCGGGATATACTAAACACACTCGAGGCACGGGTATGTAGGGTCCTATAAACAATGGTGCCTAAAATAATGATAACTTGTGGTGCAATTGACAAAAGCTCTAATAGCACACACAAGTCAACGAAATCCAATTAAAGAAGAAGCTTGGAACGATATGAAGATTGGGGCGATATACGATTGTAGGTCCGACCGCCTTCGAACTGCCCCTCCTCCGCGTCTCCTTATCTGTCGGCGCGCAAAACATTGGATTCCTAATATTTCGTGACTGAGACCCATTGGCCTGGAGCCCTTCCTTCAACTGTCTTTCATCTCTTACTGAACTACTTACCGAACCCCAAGCCTCATTGATTACACTTCGCTCGCTATGGAGCAAGAACTCCTGTCGCTCCTGGCAGATACCCAGTCGCCGAAGGCCGATACTAGAAGGGCCGCAGAGTCACAGTTGGGAAACCTTTATGCCCACGATTCCTTCGCAATCTCACTCACAGCAATCGCCTCGCACGAGTCAGTTCCGGTCAACCTGCGCCAGTCTGCCCTCTCAGTCTTGCGTACCTTCATTGCCGCCGTCTGGTCCCCAATTCTCGACGAATTTAAAGGACAAATCCTCATCAACGATGCGAACAAGGCCAATGTCCGCCAGGCGTTATTGGTCCTCGCCACAAACGACACCCCACAGCGCAAGGTGAAGAACTCTGCAAGTTATGCTGTCAGCAAGATTGCTAGTGCCGACTTCCCGGACGACTGGCCCGAGCTGCTCCCTTCACTGCTCCGTATCATCAATGACTCTGCCAGTACCGATGGCCAGATGCACGGTGCGCTGAAGGTTCTCTTGGATCTTGTCGATACAGGATTCAGTGAGGAGCAGTTTTTTAATGTCGCTCGTGACCTCGTTTCGTCCCTTTTCGCCGTGGCTACGGCCGAGTCCAGACGGCCAATGCTGCGCGCTCTGGCTGTCGCAGTCTTCCGTTCCTGCTTCGATACACTTGAAATGGTTCTGGAACAACACAAGACAGCTATTAAGCAGTTCATGGATGAGGTGCTCAGTGGATGGTCGCCGTTCTTCGACACAGCTCTCAAGGCGCCCCTGCCACAGCCGCCCAGCGAGGAAGAGGAGCATAAACAAGGGGAGATTGCATCACAATGGAGGGGAATTGTTGGGCTAAAGTTGCAAGTCGTAAAGGTGTGCGATGTTTCATTTTTAGTTTGACCAGGCTTTCGCTAACATGATTTTTGGTTCATAGACTCTCATGAAAATTCGCATGGTGTTCCCTGCTCTTTTGACCGCACAAAGTCCACTGTTCTTCTCAACGGTCTGGACGGAACTCACCAACGCATTGCCGATCTACCAGAACTTCTACATTGAGGGGGAGAGGCAGAGTCGTTTGGAGGATGGGGATGGACTTCCCCACTCACTCGATTTCCTTGTTTTGGAGGAGCTTGATATCATCCAGGCTCTCTTGAAGGCACCCCCGGTAAAGGCAGAGCTGCAGCAGCAACTCCAAAATGCTGGTGCGACTGCCAGCACGTCCAGCTGGCTTCCAGAAATTATGAAGCTCGCCAGTTCTTATGCACAGATTACAACAGAGGAGGAGGCTCTATGGGAGATTGATGTGAACCTTTTCCTCTCGGAGGAAACTTCTGTCACGGCCAACTACACCCCTCGAACTTGCAGCGGGGATCTAGCTATCAAGGCTGGTGAATGGTTGAAGAGTACAGCCGCCGAGGGTCTCCTGACCTACATGAACACCATCTTTGCTGATTCGTCTGTTTCGTGAGTATCACTATACATTTCGGCTGTGAAATTATATTGACCATGACTCAAATAGATGGAAATCACGAGAAGCCTCCCTATACATTCTCAACTGTTTGCTCCGAGACTTTGGTGAAGTAGACCAAGAGATCTCATTTGAGCTCGCATCCCACTTCACCCAATTCGTGCAATATGCGACCCAACAAGAACAGGAGCTCTTGCGCGCTCGCGGCTATCTTGTGGCTGGCGCTTTGTCCAAGGTTGCTGGCGAGGCATTCCAACAGACCACATCATCCTATTTGGAGGCTACTCTAAAGGCAATTGCCGAAGACCCCTCCGAGGTGGTCCAAGTGGCCTGCATCCGAGTGCTACAAGATCTGATGCCCGCTTTGCCGACGGGCTTGGCCCGCCCCTTCCAGCCTGCAGTGATTGCGGCCATTTCAGAATTCATCTCTGCACACGACCTTCGTGAACAGACAGACTCTGATGATCTCAAGGTTACGTTGGCAGAAACCCTCCGGGACACTATTATGGCCGATTCTAGTGTGGTTCTGTCTTCTACTGCCATTGACGTGTTGTTCAACATTGCTAGTAGTGGAGCCGAGAACTTCCAACTGACCTTGACTGTCACAGAGGCATTTGAAGATATTGTGGACCAAATTACCGACAATGGCCCCGATTCTTATATGCGGCTTTGCGAGAAGGTGCTTCCATCATTGATGGGTGCGATTGATGTGGGCAGCCTGACTGAAGAGAATGCTTTGACAAACTTCGCAGCCGATCTTCTTCGCGCTCTGGCCGAGCGGAGTCCCGAACCGATGCCCGCTGGTTTTGTGGAGACGGTGATGCCCAAGTTGAACCGCCTGCTGCTGGACTCTGATGAGGCCGAATTGATCCGGCCCGCCACGGAGGCCGTACGGCACATGCTCTCTCACGACTTTGCGCAGTTCGTTGTCTGGCGTGATCCTCAGTCTGGAAAGGAAGCTCTTGAAGTAGTGCTGGTGATCATTGACCGCCTGCTGGGCCCGGCCGTGGATGACAACGCAGCCACAGAGGTCGGCCAGCTAGCAGCAGAGTTGGTCGAACGGGCCGGCTCCGAGCGCCTCGGTCCCTACTTGCCGCAGCTCCTACAAGCCGTGGCGCAGCGACTGGCAACAGCACAGCAAGCACAGTTCATTCAAAGTCTTATCCTCGTCTTCGCGCGACTCACTCTCATAAGCGCACGCGAGGTAGTCGACTTCCTGGCCCAGGTAAACCTGGGCGGCCAGAGCGGACTCACTGTGGTCCTAAGCAAGTGGCTTGAGAACTCCGTCAACTTCGCCGGTTACGACGAGATTAAACAGAACATCTTTGCGCTGGCACGGCTATATGAGCTCGCCGACCCACGTGTGGCCGAAGTGCCCGTCAAAGGCGACCTCATCATTCAAGACACCGGCCGAATCAAGACTCGCTCGCAGGCACGCAAAAACCCAGACCAGTTCACGACTGTGCCCGCACCACTGAAGATCATCAAGGTTCTCGTCGAAGAGCTGGGCGCAGCATCCGGAAACAAGGAAATTGACGCCGCCACCGCGGCAGCCCTGGACGAAGCCGACAGTGACGACGGTGATGACGACTGGGAAGATCTCCCCGGCCAAGTCCTAGACCTCGGCATCGGAGCTACGAAACAGGGGCTAATGAGCTTCGGCGAGGGTGGCTCCGAGAGTGTCTTTGGTGTGCGTCGCCGAGACGATGAAACGCAGAGCTTCCTGGCGGATTTCTTCCGACAGGCCTCCACGCAGCCTGGTTTCCAAGAAGTGTATGCGGCGCTGACTCCGGATGAGCAGGCTAAGCTGCAGAGTCTGTGAGGGAAGCTCGATGAAATCTCACTCGAGGCTGTGGTTGCGAGTACCCTTCCTTGGGCCCGGGTGATTAATGGTTTGATGCATGGATGTCAATAAAACATACAAGGACTTGTACGGCGTAAACATACCTTTTTTCTTTTTCTTTTTTCTTGCCACCTACCGTACTGTAGAATAAGTATTGGTAATCCTTGTAGTAGAGACCCTGGAAGGTTCCACCCTGGATTGAATTGGGGTTGTCCGCGAATGGTAGTTCTTTGTTTGCGCCTTCCTTCCAAGGGCAAAAGTGACTCGTGTGCTCCGGCTCCATGTGCCGTACGAAGTATGTTCACCTGAAACATTCTGTTTCTTTGTTGAAGTAACTTTGGGCTAGAGGTCTAGCCACTTGAAATCTTCAGGCTCTGAAGAGATAACAGTAAATAATTCGAGGGGATATACATTCATGTATACATATAAGTGACTTTCAAAGTTTGTCCCTCATTTTAAGCAATCTACGTAACTCGAAACAAAAATACATATTTACATATGTACCCATAGAAAAGTGAAGCAACGAGCATGGACACCCTTGTTCTCTGCAGATGCTCCCCATTATTCCTTCCAGTCAAAACCACCGAGGGTTTATGGATCCCGCGTGGGGACCTACCAGACAGGCGGGTCCAAGTCCAGGGATGATCCTTGCTTGGAGTTCTGCCTCTCTTTTTGCCTTTGTCTTTGTGCTTCTTCTAGCGAATTTTCGATTCTTTACGAATATTTGCAACCGAGTTGGGCTCTATCTAATTTAGGTTGGGCATACCTACAGTCCCTGCCTAGGCGTTTGTTGGCTTCCCTTTCTGTATTAGTGCTTACCCTTTACCGCTTCATGGTCACTTGGTGAAACTGAGCACGCCACTACCTCCAGGGCTCCCTGGAGATGATGGTGGCTTATTCAACCAATTTCAATAAACATCCATGGATGGACAGGTATCTAAAACGCACCACGCTAGTCCCCTCCATTATTGTACAGTCTCTAGCACTTTTGCCTCCCCTCAATGGGAGCCTATCTATATGGCATCATCGATGTGGCAACCGGTATTAATTATTTTGCTTCTAGTGAGGAGGTAGCATCCATCAATGCGATGAGGATGTATAAAATTTTGAATGAAGGCATTTCATTATTATCCAAACTACGTCTTATAAGATGCCATCATAATCTAAGAGCCCCGCGAGGCGGCTGGATGGGTGATAGTGAATTTCCAAGAGCGAGCGAGACTATTCACAGCGAGAGTGAATGCAATCCTAGTGGGTTACCAATCGCACTCGTGGCTTCTAATATTGTTGTTACTAAGTCAGCCTCTAGGGCCTAGGAGGCTATCTATTCTTTCTACCCCGGACACCTCTCCAGTCCATCGCCATAGTTCCGATATTTTGAAGCTTTGCATTGACACAAAGATCTTGCTTTTAGTATGACTCTCAGCGGTATTCGAGAAATTATAGATGTTTAAAAATATGGCAATGAAAGAGACGGATTTGGCGGTGCGGACCGAAAGGACCGACCCGTTCGCCTAAAGCCTATATTTTCCATGGATTTCGCAGCGCGGGGCAACCTTTGAACGTCTCGAAGTCCCTGCGCCTTTCTCTGGGAGAAACATCTTAGCTCCCACGTCGCTCGTTTCTGAAATGCTTCATCTAGAACGACCACCGGTCATCATGAAATAAGAAGACCTTGGCGGGATTATTGCTGACCATTCCGTACCAAGCGGCGAGCTTTTCAGCATCATTATCGCTTTAAATGTTGAAAGCTAATTTAAGGGCCCGGTCAACCTTGGTGACAGCAATATTTCACCACTGGGTACCATTTGGGGTCTAATGTACTAAAATGGCGAGTCTGAAAAAAATCCTTAATTCGGACTTTAGACTCACATGCTCGGTATCTTCTTGTCTAGGGAGAACGATAGCTAATCGCGTACCCACAAGATAGGCAGTGATAGGTCCATGTTTCGGAATACCTCCCGTAGAGGGACTCCGTTCGGGGCAGATAATAATTCTAGAGACGATATCTGATCTCTACAGGAGGGATTGCAAAGATGGGTCGATGATGGCATTATTATTCTAAGACAATGGGCTGCTGTGGATAATCAGCGGTCAACCCTCCATCTCTCCGCCTTCACACACCTGGCAGAACCTCTAATTTTCTTCGTTGATCATGTAAAGAGCTTCAAGACCGTAGATATTTCTATCTCTTAGATAAGTGTGGAGAGATCATGATGATATCAGCATATCACATGAATATCATGTGAAGTCTCATGGCCTCATGGCATAAATTATGAGAGCATTTCGAGAACTCAATGATGTCTATATATGTAAAGTGCGGATACTATCGGCCCTATCCATGGATGTGACGTAAATTCACATATTACATATGCAGAAACTTGTCCAGCAGATCACAGTAGCATGTCGAGTTACTGTTTGGATTTTCACCGACAAATACCACACCTGGCGAAATCTCCATGTCATGAAAACCCCCTACGAAATCCTTGTCCTTGCCAAGGCACTCAGTGCAGGTATAGAGTGCCCAGGCCAGCGGTACCCCTAGTCCCAGTCAACCAGGGTTGAGATCCCGGGACTGACCTTGGAACCTTGGAAATACGCTAATCGAAAATCCAAATCCCGCCACAGACCGATTTGGAATGGGCGACTTCCCCGTACCAGGCTGTCGGATTTCCTATTGCGGGGTTAACAAAAGCAAAGGTACGGAACCAGCCAGGTGGAAGAGAAAAAAAAATAAGTGGCCACGCTAGGGTTCCTCCCGGTATCCTCTCTCTCGGGTTTCTTAGTTTCCTCGGGTTTCCTTGGAATTGATAGCTTCATTTCACATCCCCTCTTCTACTTCCTTCACGGGAGGAAAAAAAAAACCAACTCTCTCTTTCCTACATCTGCCTCTCTCCTCCCAGTATCTCATACCTTCCCTGTCTCGCCATGTCACAACCCAATCTCGATGAACGCATCCAAGTCGACGTGAGTAGATCATTCACTTTCACCCATGAATTTCTTTGATTCCATTCCTACCCCATATCCTTATATCTGCCAGCCCCTAAATGTCACCCTCCCCGCCGATCTCGCAACTCCAATTCCCACTCCTCCTAATTTATAATCTAAACCCTTCAATAAATCCTCAAATCGAACTAACGACCCCCAGACAAGCGATGACGACTCTCTCTTTGAAATCCAAACAATCTCAGGCTCAAACCTTTCCTTTGCCTCATCCGTCCGCGACTACAACTACGAAAATGGCCGCCGCTACCATGCCTACCGCAACGGCCAATACCCCTTCCCAAACGACCAAGAAGAACAAGATCGCCTAGCATTAGTACACCACCTCTTCAAACTGCTCACAGGCGGGGATCTGTACCGCGCACCAATACGCAACTCCAATCCGCGGCATATTTTAGATATCGGCACCGGCCCTGGCGAATGGGCCCTGGACATGGCCGAAGACTACCCGCAAGCGGATATCATCGGAACCGATCTCAGCCCCATCCAGCCAAACTGGGCGCCGCCCAACTGCCGCTTCTTCATTGATGATGCCGAGAGTGATTGGACTTTCTCGCCCGGTGAAACGTTCGACTATATCCATGCAAGAACTTTGGCCGGTGGTATTGGGGATTGGCCGAGGCTGCTCAAGCAGGCTTATCAACATCTGAAACCAGGTGGCTGGTTTGAGGCGCAGGAGTTTGAGAGTTGCGTGTTTTCTGACGATGGAACTAATGAGCGCGCTACTGCCACTAATAACTGGACAGAAATGTTGACTCAGTCTAGTAAGAAGTTTGGAAAACCAATGGATGTTGCAACGAAGCTCGCGCAGTGGATGGTTGAGCAGGGGTTTGCGAATGTGACCGATGATATTTACAAGGTATGACCACTGCTTTTTCCGGCTGTTGGTTCACCTACTGACTTACTTCCAGGGTCCTATTGGTGGCTGGCCCAAGAACCGCCGCTACAAAGAAATGGGTCGTATTGGCAAGGTGTCCATCATGGAAGTTCTCGAGCCATACTCGCTAGCTCTCTTCACCCGTGTCCTAGGGCTTTCGTACCAGGAAGCACAGGAACATATTGAGAACGCGCGGGCGGAGTTGATGAGCAACTCGCACCACCTCTATGTGCGCTTTCACTTTGTCTACGGACAGCGGCCTTTCGACGATGAATCCACTGGTTCTGAGGCATCTTGAGACTTGGGACTGTGACAACGATGATTATGATAATGATAATGATACCCCACAACCTAAAGCTACAGCTGAGATTGAGAATACTTATGTCCCTATCGACTTCTCCGATCGCTGTCGACATGAATCACGGCTTGACATTTATATTTCTGCGCATTAATGTACAAAGCTTCTATGTGCTAGATTGTTTGCTTCATTTATGTTCATATCCATGTGCGCGTGAACGATATCGTGGAGTATGAGAGGATGGGAATATGACCTGGTGCAGCGCAGTGATTCTGTCTCAGACGATCTCACTCTGACTTTACTTGCCCGGTATCGACCAGCAACCCGGGCTATATGGTTGAAATATCCACTGAGTGGGGGTTCCAGAGATCCAGCTCTGACCCTGTCCCGAACCACTCGATTCCAACGCATTTGGCATGTGCACACAACATCAGACCTAGACCCGAGTCTGGGACTCAGTTTGAGTGTGGGCTTACACCGTTGTCACCGCCCTGTCCCAATCCCGAGAACCTGACAAACCCCCGAAACAGCCTCCTCGGGTGAAGGACTTGTCCGCAAGACCTGAATCACCTGAGGTAAACGTTGCTCGTCACAGCTAGCAATTGTTTCCAGCAGGACCTCAAGCAGTTCTTGTTTCCCCTCGCCCTTCCAGGAGCTTGGCATTGAGTTCATGATGGTTGTTGGTGAAGGTCGGTCCTGGGAACTAGGGCTGGTAAGGCTGGAAATATCGCCTGCAATGGGCGTTGGGTTTGGTAGGGAAAAGGATGCATCTGCATAGACGTTCATGTTCGTGTTGGTGGCGGTGGTGTTGATGAAGGGGTTGATAGTTGAATAATGAGATGTGGTTTGGTATATATGTGTATGCGGAAATTGGCTCGGATTCAAATTCGGATTCCCATATGCATCTTGCCCCCATTGATGATATGCGTGAGGCCTATTATCTTGATTTGATATTGAATATTCCTCCCCGTAATGTGTTGCTGTTGCTGTTGGTATGGGTGCGGGATAGCTAGTGTGTTGTAAGTATGGCAGTGCTTTGCCTCCGTCAAACATATAATCATCGCTATTGGCTCCGTATAGCGGCGGGTGGTGCATCCCTAACATCGCATCCTGCGCGTGTAAGCCATGCACCGAGAGACCCTGCATCGGTACTGGGATTATTCCGGGCATGTCCCCCGGGGTGAAGGTCATGCCTCCTGTATAATATCCAGACATTGTCGCATCTTCTAGAGTACCTACTCAATATTAGCACATGTGCCAAAAACAAGTGGAACGAGAGCAAAACATACTTCCAAAAGCACGTGATTCAACTGTAGCCGACCCGTCTAGCTCCGCAACTTGCGGCGCATACCCCGTCGCGATAGGATAAGCAGAAGCAGAAGCCGACCGCGACGAAGTGGACATCGACCCAGTCCCATTCTCACTCCCCGTACTGTCAGGACTTGTAACAGTCACAGAGTTTGTCATGGTCGTGATCGACGAGGATGGCGACGACCCGCGCCAGCTGCCTTCACCAGTATCCGGGGTACCTCTAGCTGAGGCAAAACCAGCGCCAGCGCCAGCCTCATACCCAGAGCCATTGCTATGGCTATGGCTGTCGTAGTTGTAGCCTGTGTGCGCAGGCGCATGTTGTGTCCAACTCTGGCCGTTCCGCGGGAAAGGCCCGGCTGCTTGGTCCGGGCGCGAGCGCTGGCGCTGGCGCTGGTTCTGATTCTGGCTATGACCGGGCTCTCCTGGACCTTGGTCCAGGCGTCCGCGGAGTTGTGCGACTTCGCGACGTAGTTGGTCGATTATCTCGGATTGGGTAATGTGGGCGCGATCTTCGGCTGTTGTTAGGTAGGTGCATTCTGCTTCGAGGCCGCGGATTATGCAGGTGTGGCATGGGATAGAGCGGTCGCACTATGAGAGAGGGGTGATTAGTGGCTTGCGGGTTAACTAAAATGTGGGAGTAGAGATAGTAACGTGGGAGTGTCGAGAGATAGAGCTATCTGGGTACCTTCACTTTGCGCTCGCGACATCTGAGGCACGACTGCTGCGGGCGTATCTTTGTCTTGGATTCTGAGGGCATTACGAGAATACCACTCTATCGAGGTAGTATTGCAGGTGCAATAATGTTTCGAATATCAATTCCCCAGAGGATAATCGGAGAAATCGGAGAAACCGTTGAAGTTCAGGGCGGGGGGTTCCACTCAGAAAAGTCCGGATTTTTGCATCCCAGTCCATGCAGGTTCAGCTGTGCCACAACATATTCATAAGGGGGAAATGTGATGGATCGTATTTCAGATCCAATTTTTCTCTCTTTAGCTCTCAGCCGAGGGTCTGCCGTACTCTGATTGGATACAATTTGGAATTGTCTTCTCGTGAAGATCGGCGGGTCTTGCAGATCTTGGAGTTAGATTGAGTATTCATATTCCCTCCGAGCAACTCTTGTGTTATATGCAGATATACTACTTCATCAAAGATGCTATATGTCGATGTTACCGTCGCAATTCTCAAACCCACCGCGATTACTATAGATCCCAGTGCGTTGCAGATGCGACGTCGGTGCGGGGAATCCTTGAAGGTGATCCAGTGAAGGAAGTAAAAAAAGTTGAGCGAAGGATCCTGGATAGCATAGAATGGCCAGGGATGCTGTGCAACATACGCTTCCGCCGATTATAAGCCTGCGCCATCAAAGCATATTATATCTTATCTCACCTTGCCTATACTCCCCTATTGCAAAGACACCATGAAGCCACTCTCGCCCACAAGCTGGACGGCCCGGGCATGGTCGGCCTCCTGATATTCCCACTGCTACCAGTACGAGCCTTCACTGAGAACCCAAGCTTAGCCCCAGCGCCCCCAATTGGGTTCAACAATTGGGCACGCTTCAAGTGCGATCTAAACGAGACGCTCTTGACCGGAACAGCGCAAGCAATGCTAAAGTGCGGTCTTCTCGACGTAGAATATGACCGCCTTACGCTGGATGACTGCTGGATGACTGCTGGATACTTCACAACCGTGCTGGTTATGGTTCCCTAGAGCGGGACACCGACAAGTTCCCGCATGGCATCCCCTGGCTCGCCGACTACATGAAAAGCAAAGGCTTCCACCTCGGCATCTACCAAGATTCTGGGAACCTGACCTGCGGCTGGCATCTTTGACTTACTGTGCCACTCCCTGAAGAACGGAGACGGACTCCTGACCGTGCTGAATCGCGGAGCCAATGCGGCCACAACGACCGCCTCCCTCGCGCACCTCGGTCTGTCGTCTCAGTCTAGCTACAAGTATGATGCACGCGATCTCGTCGCCGACGAGGTCTCAACTATCGGCTCTACTATCGAGATCCAGCTCGATTCTCATGTTGCCAAGGTCTACCGTATTTCACTGCCTGAAAGCTGCACTAAGACTACCCCTAGCGGGGTTGTTTTTGGTACTCCGTCTGATCTTTGTATGACTGCTTCTACTGATTCTATTACCTTTGAGAGATGTAGTGCCTCAGACTCCCAGGTCTGGCATGTGGCGGTAACAGGCGATGGCACTAAACTGACATTGAGTCCTCTGTCGGATGTGTCGGTTTGTCTTGCTGCCAAGAACAGGCTTTCGCTTGCTAATTGCCATGCCGGAACTGATACTACCTGGTATAATTAAATTTCAGGTCATTTGCGCAGTTCATCAGAGAATTGCTTGACTCAGAGCAAGGATAAAGCTAGCATTGAAGAATGTGTGGTTGATAGTTGCCGAGTGGAGTCCGTCTGGCCAAGGGACATTTGAACTAGACTAAATACGGATTAGCGTGGAACCTAACATCCGAAGCTATTGACACGTGACTGAATGTGGGTCTACTTTTGTATATAGGTGCAGGTGTGATCCTGCCTGATGAGAGCATCACTGCCAAAGATTTAAAGAGCAAGGAGAAACGTCCGACCTATTAGCAATACGAGTAGACTTGAGCAATAAAAAGGAAGAAACAGACATCGAGCCTTCATCTAGAGCCCTTGATCGAGGTGGGATAGAAAGCCCGCACGTGTAAAGCTTCATCATTTGTACATTCTGCTCTATACATAAGTTAACCAGACGCAGCGGTAGAACAGAAAACAACAATATTCATAGTTTCCCAAAGGAAATTTGAGAAATCTACCCCTGCAAAGAAAACCCAACCCCCTCCCCAGTTCCCATCTCAACAAGATTAGCCCTCATCCTCTCAGCCCTCTCCCCAATCCCAAAAGCAGCATCCTCACGATTAACCCAAGCCCCAACCCCATGCTGTAGCACCGCAGTAGCCCTAACCTTCTTCTTTTCCTCAACATCATCACCCCCATCCCCAGAAGCCTTCAACCCAAGACTTCCATGCAAAGTCAGCCTCGTCTCAACCCCACCCTCACTCTTCCCCCGATACACTCCACGATGCAAGATATTACTATTATAAAACACCGCATCTCCAGGCTGCAACTGAACAACTAACTGATCCGGCAACTCAGCCGCATAAGGATCGGCCTCACGCTCGACCTGAGTGCGTGCACGCGCATGCGTCCCCGGCACAACAATCAGCGATGCATCAGGACACAGCGCCAAGTTATACTGGCAATGCGACTGTCGGCCGCCAGGCGCTTTAGCTGCAAGCTGTGCAAGTTCTTCCTCGGCAGTCGCGTGCTCGGAGATATCATCACGGTGCCAGCGGAGCTCGAAGTCTTTGGTTTCCGGCGCCACGAGCAGATTGAACAGTTCCATGACGAGCGGCTCAGTCTCGCTGCTGGCGGCATTTTCAACGCCCATTAGCTCCTCCGCTACGGCGAGAATCGTGGGAGAGAAGTAGCATCGCGCGAAACTCTCCCGTCCTGGCATTTCGGGGTGCATTAGGTGCTGCACGCCCCAGATTCCGCCCTCCGAGGCGGGTGGTACGGTTGTCGGCCAGGGTGGAAATTGTTTCGGGACGGTACGGAAGTGTGGCCAGCTTCCGTTGCGAGTAAGGGTTGTTGCTTTTGTGGCGATTTCGCGGTAGTGCGATACCTCAGTTGGGGTCAAGAGGTTGCGAACTACTACAAAGCCATCACGTTTGAGGGCGTCTAGGTTTGGGGTGGACATTTTGGTAGAGAAAAGGTGAGAGATTAAAACAATCCGATCATGAGTATCTGGAGATCTAGGAAGTATCCGGAGATTAAAGTTGAAATATATATCTGCGGGGTTAAAATAGGCTAAAATGCAGAAAACAACAATACGACGCAACGGTGTCGCATTTATTTGGAACGATACTACCATGGATCTCCAGATGTGACCTTTCTTTGGTACTCATACTACATGCTACCTAGGTCTGTATACATACATACTTAACTAGTATGATTTTATCCATCTGCATATCTTTACTATAATATTTGATTTGCAATAATTAATTATCTAAAATCAAACATAACAACCTCGTTTAATGTAATCTCTTGTTTCAAAACATGCACGTCATGGGGATCTCCGAATGCCAAGAATAGCCAAGAGCTCGAGGGCTGAGTCCTCTGCCACAGTTTGGGATCGCACTTGACTTTTTTTCCCTTTGGAACCCTTTTTGCTTGCTTGTTTGGCTTCTACTCTTTTGAGGTACTCCATATTAACCCCTCACATTGAGAGGAAAATACCACGCAAATATCACCCCCACCATGCCCCTCCTCCACGCGGGCTCCGCCCTGCTAGTACTGCTCCTGATACTCCCACAAGTACACGCCTTTGGAGCTGGAAATATCGCCTCTATCTCCGCCGTCGAGGGCAAGAACTGGCGCCATGGTGATATCGAAGATGTCCTCAAGACGCTGGCTTTCATCTCTGGACACAAATGGACCTCTACCATGGTCAAGCGTGTGTATTTTGGTAACTGGTTGCGTGATTAGTGAGTTATCAAGGAATCAAAAGATCAAAAGATCCATATATTCTGACTGCTTCTATAGCTCGCAGGCAATGGATGTTGGAACTCTTAAAAATCTGCAGGCCGATACAATCCGTGTTTTGGTGTGGGTCCTATCGTTCCTGAGCTTCGGCTATGCTACGGGTGAATTTGAGGTGACTTCGGATCGATTGGGTGTTTACCGTCCTGAGGAACATATCGAGTAAGTCCAGCTTGAGGTCTATTCTTGATAAGTTGTACTGATTGTCTTCCCCCCCATAGTAACCCTAAAGACTATGCCGATAACGAAGATGCACGCCAATATGACAAGCGGTTGCGCCCACCCGTTCGTGCTGTCGAGCTCGAAATCGACCCGAACACCGGTATGAAGAACTATATCGCCAATGAGCGAGGCGACTGGGCCACCAGCTCCGCCTTCATCAAGTTCAGTCTTAGCCGCAGTATTCACTATGGACGGACCTACACCAATGGCGGACAAAAGAAGGGTAACGAGGAGGACCTGTGCGAAGCACTCCGGTGTCTAGGCCAGGGACTACACACGCTGGAGGACTTCGCCGCACACACCAACTATGTTGAGCTGGCATTGCGCGAGATGGGTTTGAAGAACGTATTCCCGCACACGGGTACTGCCACCCAGATCAACCTTCAAGGGCATCGCGTTTTTCCGCTTGTGACGGGAACCTTTGGTATGGTTGATTTCTTCCATTCCGTTATGGGAGAGGCAAATGATCATTTCACTCAATCCGAAGTCAACGAGATGGATATTGCACTCGGTGATGCCGAAACGAATGCGCAATCGAACAACTCACTTAATGCCCTGACTGGGCTCTTGGGCAAGATCCCTGGTACCAAGGAGCTTGTCAATGAGGCTGAGGGTCTCAGGAGGTCGTCAGCGGCACAAGAAATGGCCAATCGGAGCCGTAGTGCTGATACCGGCTATGCGCAGTCTTCTTACAATAGCCACGAGCGATCCCGTGCTGGGCCAACCCAGTCTTCAAGCAGTGATTCAAAGCCTAGTTCTGGGCTCAACGGCATGCCTGATCTCAACCCCCAGGAGACAGTAGCCAAGATCTATCCCATCCTAGCCTTCCGAGATAAGGTGATGCGGAGCTTGAACTCGATTATTGAAAAGATCCCAGGCTTGGAGTCACTCGTCGAGAAGATCTCCGAAACTTTGACGGTTGTCATTATGTCGCTCCTAGCGCCTTTCATTCGACCTTTGATCAAAGCTGCTTCCAAGTCCATGCAATCGGGATCAGCAGGGGTCATTGATGCCTCTGGCAAGCACCAGTACGAACCATGGACCGATCCTCACTGCACAGATCCCACTCACTCGTTGCTCTCCAAAGACCACTTTGCCAACGTTCTGAATGAGCCCGCCGGACAGGTCGCCTCTGCAATCGTGGAGTACGTCGCGCCTCGCGTTCTGTACGCTTGGCAACACACCGATGTTTCCGAGGACGAGGTACTCAATGACTGCTTGCAAGTCTTCCACCACCCAGTCCTGCGCAATATGCGCAATGATGCCCATCGTGCAATGTTCGAGGCCGTCGAGAAATGGGCCCACGCCCGCTCAGACCGCGGTGCTTCCCTTGACTCCATCCTTAGCTCCGAGGGCGTGAGATCCGGTCGTAACACTGGTGGAGTGAGCCACACTCACAGCGGTGGTCATGGTGGGTTCGCGGCATTGGGCGGTGCCTCGCACAGCCAAAAGCCGAGTCACAGCCATAGCCAAAGCCACGGACACAGTAACAATGGCGGACATTCATCTGGTGGATTTTCTTCATTCCTCCCTCAACAAAATCAGCACCAAAACCACCAGCAACACTCAAACAACAGCTCCTCTGGCATGCCCTGGGACAAGCTCTCCAGCATCCCCGGCTTGTCTAACCTAAGCAAACTCGAAAGCAAAATCTCTAGCTTCCTTCCTGGTGGCTTGTCACGCGATGTAAACGACCAAGGAACCCAACAGTACCAGCACAGCTCATACCAAAGTCACGGGGCAGAGGGTAGGCACGAGGCTTCGCACCCTCCTCCACAACAGCATGGAGGCTACCACCAGTCTCAGCACGTACCTCAACAGAGTCACGAATACCAGCATAATCAACATCATGAACAGCATTATGGCGGCTCGCAGAATCCTTCGTCCTATAGAAAGCAGGACGATCACTTCGGCCACCCGCAGCCGCACGGTGCCCACAATGGCCCCCCACATGGTTCGCATCCGGGCTCGCATGGTGGGTTTGGACAGGGCCAGGAACATGGACATAGTCACGGGCATGGACATGGTCATCCGGGTTTCTGAAGATTGGATGATGATACGAAAATTAAATGATTGGGCTGAATATGTGGAAAGCAAGTGAATATGGGATGGAAAATGTGATCGTATTTTACTGAAATCGGATGGTTGCTTATGTCGGTTTAGACGGTAGTGGAGTTTGGAAAGACGGTAAAGGTGGGGGATCCAGTGAGTTTGGAAGTTACACTTCCTTTTATAAAAGCCCATGTGAAACTCATAGTGTTGAGTCAACTTGAGTTTTCTTTGGACGTATATGGGCTTTTGAGATTCCCGGGATATCTCCTAGTCTTAGGAACCAGGCCATCACCGAGGTGGTTTGGTTTTAGTTTGTTAGATTATTCCCCAATCCCCAATCACTAGCTATATTTACTTGGTTTCTTTCCCTGGGATGCTGTCTCATCATGGCCTAATATCCCCATCGTAGTGTTGCTCATTTCAACCAAATATCCAGCATGGAAGAGAAAGATACATAGAGCCCTTGGGCGTCAGTCTCGGAACCTTTAACTAACATCTATAGTAGGAGAGGCTTGAAAAACAAACAACATGTTCATGGGAACACATATGATATTCCGCAACACTACCAAAAGAAATCTAGAATCTCTTCGTAGTGATCAACAATCCAGGGTTGGTGATAGGAGGCTTATGAGTCGCAGCCCTGGAGTGTTTGGGTATTCCCTTTTTGGCACCCATTTACATTGGGTGCCTCATAGATCTCAGCTCTTCTAGCATCATATCAATCATCCAACATGTCTGTTTCTTTGTTTATAAGTAGGTACATAGTCATCTAGAAAAGATTCTTACATTTCTCACGGGGCTTTGTTGGGTATTCTGGGCGTCGTCGAACAAAGGGCAAAACTGGCTCTTTAGCAATGAAAATATCATTCATTTGTTTTATATAACTTAAGATAAAGAATATTTCCAATGTTTTTGGTTTCTTGCGTGTCTAATAAAGCCATTCTCCCTCAAGTCTAGTGTTGAGCTCCAGACTCGCCGGGGCTATATAAGCCCTTCCCTCTTCGCGTCAATAACAGGAATTCACCGACATTGTTCTGTTGTAAAGTTCTTCGAACGTCCACATTCAACCCAATACCCAGCCACAATCGATTGTGTAAGTCTTGCAGCCATATATCACCATGTCATCTGACAAGCTTTACAGGTGGGCACAGGTTGCAGCACTCTGCGGCGTATCAATTGAAGATATTGAAGATCTACAGATCACTCCTCAGGCATCTGTGCGGTGCCATGTGGGCCGAGAACATAGCATTTCCCGGCCACAGATTGTAGTTAGCGAGTGGATCAACGAGAACTACCTTATCTGGACCCTATGCGCCGGCCTCACAGAGTCCGGCCTTGACCAGGATTGGACAAGCAGGTTTAACATCCACTACCGCTCCCAGTGGGTTCATATCCAGAAGATTGTGCAGTATACTCAGGGAGTTCAACGGTTCCTACTAGATATTCGACCCCCACCTATGCTGATGGCTGTGTTCGCTCACGGCGATGGGCCTGTGAGCCACTCCCAAGCCATCATGTCCACACCTGCTAGTACTCGGCCCAGTGGAGGTTTGCTGAAGCTCTTGCGGAAGGTGTATCACGGAGGCATGTCCCTGACTGACGCCTTCGTTGTAGTGCTCTATGAAGCGGATGTGACCGGAGTCGCGCCGGAGTCGCCCCCCTACTCCGCCCTGGGGTTGCCAGATCCGCATGCCGTCCCACTTTTGAACCTCCCTCCTCCGTATGAGCCCATTCCCGAGTCGGGCTTAGCAGGACTCCCTGAGCGCTATCTCACTCCACCTCCTCCTTACCGAGGTACCTCCCCTGCTCCTCCTGATTGGGACCCCTGATGGGTTTGCACTTTATATGAACCCCATAAAGTACTAACAGCTCTGCTATCAGGTGAAGATGAGGTCGGTACTTATTTAGAATGCTTTCCTTGGCTATATATCTCCTTTATAAAAATGAATACAGTTGGTCTTTTTTCAATTCTCTATATATAGAATAGTTATAGCTTCGAGCGTGGTAGCGAGATTAAACCTCGTTTTAGCAGTGTATATGGAAGTTTCCTCGGTTTAGAACATTGTAGATTTCTCACGGGCTGAATCTGGGTACAAGCTGTAGTATAAAGAGCAAATAATTAGGGCAAGACAATTAATCACAAATTTTATCTAGAATATATGTTTTGTAATAATATCCAAAAATAATACAGGGCGGTGTTGTCTGGTCGCCTGACGCCAAAAATAGCGGGAGCCAATAATCGCATGTAGGTTTAGCGGTGAAAGTATCCAAATATCTAAAATAACCATAGATCGAGAGTCAGTGGAAGGCCTGATTCTGTGGATCGTATCGCCTCTTTAGGTTGGTTCAACGGCAGTGGCTTATCATTCGATAATCCGGGGATCCAAATAGGTTTGCCAGCTAGGTTCCAATAACTTCAATGTAACTCTACGTCAACATTCAATCATAATATTGGTCGTGCGTGTCTGTTTCTCGTGTTCATGTCTCAGTTGAACTTCTCAACAAGTATATTTCTAAGCATATGTGCAGGGAAGAAGTATAAGAGGGGACCATCGGTATACCCTTCAACAGCAGCAAAGAATTCAACGGCAATCTCAAAGAAACAAAGCAACATACATTAGTCCAGCAACATGAAGACCATTTCGATTTCCGCTGTCGTTCTGGCGACTGCCACCTCTATCCTTGCTGCACCCAGCCCCATGGTGCCCGTTCTAGAGCCACTGCAGCTCACAAACCTCAACGCAGCCATCTACAGCACAAGTCCCCCAACAACCTGTTTCCTCTCCTTTGCTGTCAAAGACCCAAACACAAACACAGACACCAAATGCTTTGGCTACTGGTATGTTCCAATCTATCTTCCAGTTTTCTTCTCCGTGTCTAGAATACATTATAAGCCCAAAGCCAAAAAACTTAAGTGATACTGACATCTAAAAAGGTCAATTGGAATGGCTGGGAACAAAACCTACGACTGTTCCGACAAGGCATACCAGCTTCATCTCCCAAACGGAATCTATGATATTGAAAACATCGATTTTGGAGTCTCCCGCGCCGACGGCTCTGAGAGTGGGCAGTCAACTGTGAACGGCGACTTGTGGAAATGCGAGAAACAGGAATACCCTATGGCACAGTGCAATTGGGATGGTGTTTTCAGTCTCGATGTGGCTCCGTCTACTTGATTGGGGGTTTATAGGTGTGGAAGGAGAGAAGTATGGCACTGGGGTTGGGCGGAATGTGTATATATGTTTGTTTCGCTTCCCTTTTTTGGATTCAACTTGGTCTAATTGGTATTCATTTCTTGTCTTGTTACTTTCAAATATATTTATGTCGATTTGTTCTTATTCCCTATCTGAGACACTACCTACATGTAATGCACTAATGTAGCTGATATAAGATCTAGCAACAGGATTGAGAGATTTGGGCTATACACGGGGGCTAAAATGAAAAACAAACAAATAAAAAGCCATATCTCAAGAATCTTGAACACTAACACTTCACTCTGTACTCTGTACTCCGTACTCCATACATTATTGTTGAAGGTCAAGTCCCTTTTCCAACGGGGCCCAAAATTCCCGCTGACTCATCTTATCCTCATCTCGGCGCTACACACCTAAAAGAGTCTTGGCCTTCAATTCCGTCGATCTCAGTGGCTGCAAGCAAGTGGATTCCTCTGTGCATCGTCTCCATAGGCTCGTCCCTAATAAAAAATCTTGATGATTCAGCGGCGATTTGCCCGGCCCCATGATGACCGATAAGGCTTGTCGACACCTGTAAGGAGTATTACGATATCACTTTATGGACGAGGCTACTGGTCCACGGAGCGCAAAAGGACGGAGCGCTTGCGATCTTTGTCGACACCGAAAGGTAATATCTACACTGCCTGCCCAATGTGACAGCCCCTAATCTGATTTTGCCGACAGATCCGCTGTGATAAAAAACAACCAGCCTGTGAGAATTGTCATATTGCAGGACTACCATGTACTTTCTCTCAACCTGTATCACAGCATCGGAAAAGTACCCGACAGTAAGACTCCATATCACTGGGCCCCTCTTTATCATGCGCTTACGGGGTACACAGAGAGCTTACCGAAGCCAAAGCTCGGGTTCGGGAATTAGAGGCGACCCTGCTCGGACTTAAAGAATCCACAAAACAAAGCCACAAAAGGCTAGCTATTCCTTCTCCGAGCAGAAGCTCTTCTCCGGCGTCGCCTAGACCCCTCTCTCAAGCATCTTTATCTTATTTGCCCGATACTCGTGATTTCGATACCGCATTGGCGGCTTTCCAATGGCACATCTCATATTGTGGGCTCGGGGGTGCTCTTTCGACGCAAAGGGTAGCTTTTTACTCTCTCGTTCAACGGCAAACAGGTTGTACATTCAATTTGGATGCCTTTGCTCATGAGGTCACCCAATCTTTCAGTTCACAAGAGCTCAAATCGACAAAGAAAGTGATTGGGATCAAATGGCCAGGGTCTGCTCTAGTCCAACGGTGTTTGGAATATTTTGATAGAAATGGTCTCTATTCTATATTTCCAATTGTCGATGTTGAAGCCGTGCAGATTCTACTCAATGCAAAAGTCTTAGACCAGCCTCCGAACATGACCCGTGCCGCGAATCGGGCTTGTCTGGTTGCTTTTGCGGCAATGATCACCCAGATCCACCGCCATGAGCAAGCTTTCGCCGGCGCTGATCCGGATGCTTATTTGCAAGCAGCGCTAACACTTCTTCCTGAAATGATACTGGAGCCCCCTGACATAAGGACTTTGGAAGCGGTGACAATATTAGTAAGTTCTTTGCCTGTCAAGCCTCGGAGGTGGATACCTTGTCTCCCGTGTCTTAGAAGCTTATATGTGGCTATAGATGCTGTATATCACCCCTCTTGGTAGACCCCAGGTAGGGGAACTACTTCTTGGGATCGCAGTGCAGCTCATATATAACCTTGGGGCAAACAAAATACAAACCCCCAATGAGATACACAGAACAGACCAGCGTAGCCAACATCTCCGAGCGTTGTTCTGGCATTGCTATGCCATCGACAAAGAATTCTCTATCCGAAAATCCCAACCACCCTTGATAAACGACGCCGATTGCGATCTGGATCTACCTACGACATACGCCCAGGAAACCTCGGAACGTCACTTCTACATGAAGCCCTTGTCATCCAAGGAGCTTCTTTTCCCCTCAGACCTCCGCTTCTCTTTGCTCAAGTCCAAGATCTTCCGGTTACTTTATTCAGCGGACAGTCAGGCACTACCGGAAGCTAGACGCCTTCAACATATCCGGGAACTAGACCAAGAACTGAGCGACTTGAAGCTTGGGTATCCCGCCGACTGCCGGCCGGAGGTGTTCGCCACCGAGAGCGCACCGGACTATCTTTTCCATGATCTCAGTATCCGTGGTGTGAATATCCATTTGGAATATTACTACTGCCTTGGAAAAATCCACGGAGCGAATGGCTCTTGCAAGATAGTTTCTCCACATAGCTGGTCGCCTCTCCCATCTAGTGCAGAGCTGTGTTTTGAAGCTGCGAGGTGTTCGCTGATCTATATTTGGCGAGTCCGCCAATTCGTCAACCAGCATACATTCTGGTAGGGACATTAAGACTTGGCATACGAATATATACTAATTTGGGTTTCTCTCATATCTCAGGCTTCACGCGCAGTTTCTCCTCACGGCCGTTCTCTCAGTCTTTTGGTATCTCATCACAGTTCCAACTTCATCTACTTTCACAAGGGATCTCAAGAGCTTGGAGGATATTGCTGAACTCTTGGCTCACCTCGACAAATCGTCGGATGACGGGGGGACTTACCCGCCGTTTTATCTGGCCCAGGCTTTTGTCGAGAAGCTGATCTCACTGGCGCGGCATTCGCGGCCTAAGGTTGTGGGCACATGATAGGATTGCCGGATAATTTGAGTCACTTTCTCTCTTGAGGGTAGTACTTTTGTATATAGAACAATGCTAGTACACTCTGTGACTCGGGCTCAAGCTCTGAGCTGTGTAGGAGTATATAGACCTCCTAGGCGCTGAGGCATTGACTTCCGCTTGTTATTTGACCAATTTAATTGAATTGCACTATTGAAATTAGTAACAGTATTTAATGCAAAGATCGGTCAGTATGAAGTGCTTGTAGCCTTGACTTAAGTACGAATGTGGTTTTCTTTGTATACTTTGTACCTCAGATGTTTCCTTTTTATCCGACCGGCTTTTCCACCAATCCCCATCGTTAAAGTATACGTCTGCTTTCCCCTCTTCTCTCCCTTGCATATTTCCATTCCCCTTTATCTTCTCTTCGCCATTGTCCTTTCTCTCTCCTCTCTCCTCTCTTTCTCATCTCCTTCATCTACAACAACTCTTTGCCCCTAGGTGACAGGCAACTTCCTAGTCACTAAACGACTGAGCACTGGCTAAGATACTGGAAGCTAAGAAGCTGGAAAATATTCCGAGTCCCGCTTTTTACAATGACCAGACTTGCTTCCAAGGTCTTGAACTCTTGAACCGCGACTTACCTTGACATTGACTCCCTCGGCATTGGAGTCAATGTCAAGGAGGAACGGTTGTAAACATGATTCGCTCTATGATGCATTAGTTCGCTCGTCTCTTCAACAGCCCGGCCGGGCTAGCTCAATCGGTAGAGCGTAAGACTCTTAATCTTAAGGCTGCGGGTTCGACCCCCGCGTTCGGCTATTCCTAAAAACCAAACCTGAGATTTCTTTTTTTGCTCTTTTCTTTTCTGGATTTGTTTAATGGTGAAATAGATGGATCAATCGACCTTTTTTTTCAAGTTTTGCTAAGTTCGTGGGCGAATGCAGTGTAGATAGGTAGGTGTCGTCCGATTCATTGACACTAAAGAGTTACCTTAGAACATTTTAATGGATGTTTTTTTTCCGTTGGTATCTGTCCGATGATATATATATTTGGACCTGACTAGCCGTTTTTCTTGATCTCATATATCAGAAAAAGAAATGTATATCATCTATTAATGTAACTAGAGCCGTTTATCTCTATCAACTATATACAACACGGCCCTCGCCAAAATAACTCAATCGTCAGTCATATCATAAGCTACAAGGTACACATGAAAGCCTGAAGCCCCTTCGCATCAGACGGTGAAATGCAGCGCCCCAAATCACACTTGAACACACTTTCACAGCTTTGTTCCCTCGCGTCCACTGTCACTAGGACGCCTAGGCCGAAGAGGCCCTAGGGATTGACCAGCAGCATGGCTCGGCCCAGCTGCTGACGATGCCACCTGTGTCCGCGTCCCTTCGTTGTCTGCAGTGCGCACAGCTCCTCCGCGTGTCCCCTGGTGAAGACGAGGGTTCATGAGCCATTGGACCTGCATGCGGACACTGTTGACTGCCGCACTCGTGTGGGCCATGTCTTCTTTGATGCGCATGCATTCATTCATGATAGCCATGCTAGCGCGAGCATCTAGGTCTGTGATAGCATGGGAAAGTTGGCTGACCTCTTCCCGGAGAGATTCGTGTAGCGAAAGGAGATAGGTCGTGGCATTGGAAGAAAATACACTCGCAGCAATATCTGCAGGATCATCCGTGTGGACGTCGACGCGAGTGGAGGGTTGCTGTTCTCGGCCAGGTTGGGTAGATTGTCCACCACCATGACTGTTCGCACCCAAGCGTGTGGACTCGACAAGAGTGGACCGAATGTTTGCGAGCCCATCCTCGAATATCTCATTCCGCTGCTGTAAATGTCGCATACTTGATTCTAGGGAATTGAGCCGGGTATTTTGCATCTCAAAGTACGGGCCCATTGCGACTATGGGGCAGCTTTGCTCATGTGCTGCAATCTCTGCCCGTCGGACCTTAATAGGACATGCGTACTTGGATGCCTTGCAGGGAATTGCAACCTCTGGACATGATTCAATGTGCTCCCGCAGTGCCCCTCTAGTGACAACTGTTTCGCAGTCGACACATGTGACCTCGAGAACGGGACAAAGCTCTTTCTCATGCTCCTAGCATTCCGGTCAGCGTCTATAGAACCCTAAGAAGCTCAAAAGAGCAACGAACCTTGTATTCATGCTCTAGAACATCTTCTTCGCAAAAAGAGCAGCGCTGCACTCTATGAATGCACTTCCGATCCATTCCAACGTCCTTGCTTCGCGTCATCTGATCGCATGAATTATCCGGACACGGCAATAGCCGGTACCCACAGTACTTCTCGACATGCGACTGGACATGACCTCGGGGTATAATTTCCTGACAGCCCTCCGTTATCAACGGACATCGCACCCGGATCTCGTCGCACATGTTGATCAGCAGGCGGGGCACGCTAGCCGACACTTTCTGGGTGGGATTTCGGCAAGAGGGACACGGGAACTCGTCCAAGTCGGCCGAGCGGAAGCTGGTGATGGCCGAACTGAGGCAACTCCCGCAGAAAACATGGTCGCATTGGAGACGAACGGGGTCAACGAAGGGACAGTGGCAGATCGGGCACATCAGGTGCGAGTCGTACTCGGAGACGAGATCAAGGCTGCGGAGATCGATTAGCTCGTCGCGGTCGCGGCTTTCCTCCATAGCCAGAAAGTCTTGTAGATTCATGATGCGCAGACTTGGGGCCTATCACGAGGCCCAAAAAAAATATGCAAGGTACCAACGGACTTTTATTCCTTATGTTGTTGGTTTCTTGGAATGCGGAATCAGTGCGCGGGTTCATGCAGCTTGGCGCTAGATACCGAGGTAGACCGAATAGTCCAGATCTATGAGGATGACACTCAGAAAACAATCAGTTGAGCGATCGGAAGCAAATGCTTGCAAGACATGGACATATTAAGATTTCCAACCTGAAGAGAAGGCGGGATGACTGCGGGGGATCAAGGGGAGGCAAAAAGGCGGAAAGCGGTTGATCCGCACTGTTGCCTCCGCTTGTGATTCCTCGTCTTACCATCTCCACCTTCAACCTCGTAAACACCTCAAACAGTCTGACTTTATCTTACTTGGCTGATCGGAGGTCTTTCTCCGTACTGACCGTCCAAAAGCCTGCGATTTATACATCTCAACAGCCTGACATATTGATCTCACGCACCTCATCATGACGAACCCTTCCCAGCTATTCCTACTCGCCGATCACATCAAATTATCCCTTTTGGAGCGCGAAAGGGCAATCTCACTCGATCTCGAGCCCAATTCCCAAGATGGAGAGATCTCTTGGTCCCTCGAGTCCCTCCGAGAAAGCATAGAGGCCCTAGAAGCCGAACAAACCCGGCTAGCCAACTCGCACGACAGCGCAGGCGCCGCTGCCCTCAAAGACCAACTCACCCCCCTCCAAGCCCAATACAAAGATCTGTCGACCCAGTTCTACGGCGCAGACGGCCAGCCATCGGACAGCAACACGACGCAGGCGTCGAAACCTGCCACCCCCGATCTCAAGCAGCCAATCCCACAACATCCACCTTCCAAATCCGTCCGCTTCATGGACAGCTCCGCCGCAGCCGCAGCCGTGCAAGATGAGATCGACGAGGAAGATGAGCGCAACCGCAGCAACCTCTTCCGCCCATACCGTGATGAGCCATCGCCGCGACCGGATCAGTCAAACATGGACAACCAGCAGATTTATGACCACCACGCTCAAACCATGCGTGATCAGGATGATCAGTTGGATCGGCTAGGTGAATCGATTGGCAGACAACACCAGCTGAGTATTCAGATCGGAGATGAGCTGGATGGCCACGTTCAACTTCTGGATGGAATGGATGGGGACGTTGAGCGTCATCAAACCCGACTGGATGGCGCGAGACGGCGGATAGATCGGATCCGTCGAAAGGCAGGCGAGAACTGGAGCATGATGACTATCATTGGATTGATCATTATTCTGGTCATCTTGATCGTGATTTTGAAATGATACCCCGACGGGTGGATGATTGGAGGCTGTTCTTTTATCGCAGTCACTTTTTCCTTTTTTTTTTTTTTTTTTTTTTTTTTGNTGCAGCTTTATTCAACACAGGACGATTGATTCTCCTGTCTTTTCACAGTGGCTCGAGGCGTTAGAGGCAATTGAGTCGCTCCTAGACTCCTAGTTAGATCATTGATCATACTACATCTACAAGTCTACCCTTGATCATAAACCCCCTTTAATATCAATTATCTGTTCAGACAAAGCGTGAAGTATCAATTGTCATTCAGGGATGCGTTGAAAACTCGCATAAATCACCATAAAATACTCCCCAACAGCCTCACCCACAGACTGGCCCAATAAAATACATACGCGGAATGAATGAAGGCCGTTATTGAAAAGTTACAAAATGCCGACAGCTTTCACTTATTGCTTGTTACCCGCCTCGGTTTTAACATGTTTCGTCTTCTTCTGCATCTCCTGGAAAGAGATATCACCGTCTAACTCGCCACGATCCGCTTTGACCTGAATAAATTAAATATATTAGCTCCGATGGAAATGAATCCCAGGGGGTCAGTGCTTACATCCGCTTCGCTGTTACTAGCCAGCTCGGACTTCCACTCTGCCTTGCCCTCTTTGGTGTTCTTGATGCCTTCCTGCTTATGGGATTCGTAGTGGTGGGAGAGGTTCTCACGGCCTTCTTGTGGTTAATATGGCTAGGAGAAGTCGATGGTAGTGGTATACTGACTCCTATCATCCTCGTTTAAGCTTCGGACTGCTGAAAAATGGAATGTGGAAGCTGGCGCGGCGAAGTTGGTTCGGATAGCTTGGCGGGAGGAGGCACGGATGGTGGTGAGGAATGACATGATGGTTATGATGTAGTTTAGATAGGACGGTAGAGTAACGACTTTACAAGACAGGATAGATTGGGATGGAAGAAAAGTATTTGAGATTAAATAATTGGAAGTCTCTTCCGGGCGTACGGGACATTTAACAGCGCAGGTCTTTTCCATCTGGTTCTGGTGACAGCTCCTGATGTTATATGACATCATCGGATTGGTGGATCTACGGTTTGACAAACATGGCACTCGTGAACGTAGAACGTAGAACGTAGAACGTAGCATATATATTATACCAGTATTATAGTTCAAAGGATATAATCAAGACTCTATTCTATCAGAGACATTTTGAAAGCTTTGGAGCTTTGGTATACTTTGTGAGAACTGTTGTTTTTGATATCCAATGTTGTACGTCGATATAGCATCTCCCCGCATAAAAAGGTGGAGACTTACGGACTTTCTGTACTGCACTTGATTTTCTTGATTTTCTTGATTTTGGAAAATGGTCATCATCAATACAATTGGTAGATTCTAGACAAACCAATTTTACTATCACGTACATAGTACTTTAAGTGCGAGACAGGATCCTGGGTGAAAAGGTCCTTCAGGCCACACATATAATAGATGCATACAGAAAATACTTCCTTAGTAGAACATCAATTACTATTGCCTCGCAGAAAATTTATTATATATCTATAATTTTACATGTTGTTAGGCAATCTAATCATATTACTATTATACCTACCTCAACGAACCTGTCTCAAGGGCTGTGCACAACGGAAAGATTGACGAGCAAACATGATTGCGATGAATTAGAGGGAGTGGGTTACACATGCGAACGCGAAAGCAAAAACGGATGTCCCTCTCTTGTACTAGTTATCTAGTTGTAACATGTATTTATCTCCCCTTTAACCCCACTGTTGTCTCTATACATCTGAGATCAAATATGCCATGGGTTTCGCACCGAAAAGAATACACTTCATGGCAGTGCATGCTTTATAATTGGGCTCCATTAATATTCCCTGTCGATTCGTAGACGATTTAATATATTGCGGTTTAAAAAAGGCATGATATCCCTCGGATTTCATACCAATATGCATCATAGTTGACCGTCAGTCGAGTCCTCAAGGGACTAGATATTTATATATGACAGCGAGAGGTACTATGTGTTATACTATAGCTAGGTAGATAGCATATGGATTACGAGTACCGTATTCTATTGGGGAAACAGTACTCACAGAGTTCCGCCTAACTAATACAACTACAGTAGGTCGAAGAAACATTTATTAAATGAACACATGATTGAATAAATGATTGATTGGTTGGTTCCAAGCTGAATTCATTGATTGACATTCATTCTAATACATTCATTCTAATAGAAAAATTGGAATTTAATAGCTCTCCAGTTACAATTGCCTCTGCCTGTTTAAATGTAAGCTTTGTTTTCGATATCAAATCGTATCTGCATGATAGACTTCTTCCAGACCACGATTCCGGTGATACGATGTGTACCTCTGGGAAATGCCGACAAAACAATAGCAGCCACCCCCTTCCCAAGCTCTGTGCCTAGAATGGCCTTATACTCGGGGGTATCAAAGTTCCAGGTCACTTGATTTACTGATGCTGGAGATGGCTGAAACCCCTGGGAATTAGGTGGTTGAGTTTTCACCCAAATCGTTTGTATAAAGTCTCTGGTATCCGCGTTGATAACGTTTTCGAGGTAGATGTGTCTCAAGATATTCCGGGCGAAGTGAATATCGTACTGTGCGAGGGCAATCTGGCTCCACCAAGGTCCATCGTATCTGTCAACATTTCTCAAGATAATAACTCCCATTGCAGTCGAGATATGATAAAAGTTAGTTCCCCTTCCTCTTTTAGAGTGCTCAAAGACCGAGTTCTTCGATATTTTAACATCATGATAATCTTCGTTACCTACAGGGAGACCACAACCCTCGAGGTCCCTTTGAAGGGTCGGGGGCCTTGAGATCCAGCGGTTGAAATTTGATGTCCATCTTTCGGACCGGTGTTTAGCGTGGGTCAACTTTCTAAATTCAAAATTTGGTGGCTGCACTGTACAGTTAGGCTCGTTTGCATCATCGATCCATCTTTGTCGCAAGTGTCCCCACATCTCGCGCTCGCCGTACTGATAATCATTTGGGTTAACGGATGGGGAAGCACCAGGCTGAGAAGATATGGAAACGGGATTATCGACAGGGACAACAGGGTCGGGGATGGGTAGGGCTGCCGGAGTAGGGCGAGGTATAACTCGGAGTTCTATAGGAGCATCGCCGGAAGGGCGAGGGCCAAAACTGGGGGAGGTGCGGGGGCGGCGGCAGAGGCCGAAACAATTCCATCGACAACAACCCGGCATATCTGTGGATATTAAAACTAAAGTACTGGTTATTGAGTGGTGTATTGAATGATGGATGATGAACTTGTATTTGTCTATATGATACTAAGAGAGACCGAGGATTATATAGATGTGAGCCGAGGAGGTGATGCATGCTCGACCAGAATATGGCTTTCAAGTACATACAAAGGGGGGGGGGGGGGGGGGNGGGGGGGAAGGAACATTGTACACAAAGAGTTGACAAAAATATCAGCACTCGAACAAGACAGACAATGGCAATAGCAGCCGAGGCTACGGCCTTAAATAGACACTGAGAAGTGGACAAAGAAGTTGAAGTTGGAGACACTAAGAACGGCGAGCGCATCAAGTGTGACAAGAATAGCAATTAAGTAGACGATTGTCGACAAAGAGAACATTATAAACCAACACGAGAGTGTAGACAAAGAAGTCGACGGAGTACCAATGTCATGATGTCTGCTATTGTTGCCTACAACGTTGTGTACCTGGTTGTTGTATTTCAAATTTTTAGCTATCATCAGGTCTTGGTCCGAGCACTAAGACCTCATGTTCAAAGATGTCTCATTGAGGGATACTTCCTTCAATCGAATTAAAAATGTGCCTATGTGCATGACCACTTTAGCATATTGTGCCCCAAGTTTATTAGAGAAGATGAAAGTACGGAGTTAGCCGAGGCTAATACTATCATGAGAACTTGCTAATTTATGTTATACTCCGTACAACATATGTTGTATGTTGTACCCCTGAGTTTAAGGTGATGTGAGACTTCTGCAGGATCATTTCTCCGAGGCTTCCCCTGTCTCCATACGCACCTAAGAGCAAAGAGGAAATGACACTGCCAATCATTGTTAATCAACTGCACATGTGCATTAGCGTACGGAGAATATTAGGTCGTCAATTCTTGGCGTAAAACTAACTATGTATTGTATATTAAAGATTGTAGATCGCTACCTAGATAGAATTATTCATATGATCGAGTTGGATTTATGCCACAAAGTCACAAAGTCCTACGGAGTATATATACTAGGCCCATCATCTTGGAAACTCTCATCCGCAGCCCACCCCACGAATTATTTTAGGATATATTGCACTTTACAAAGTCGAGGTAGTCTCTTTTCCAGATGAAGACCATTCTCCTAAGCGTTCTTCTGCCGGCATTGGCCAGCGCAGCAGAAACAAGTGGTAAATTCACGGCGCTGAGCTTCAACGTCGCAGGTCTGCCAGAACTCCTCCAATCAAATGATGTCAATGGGACAAAAACCGAGAATGCCAAACAGCTCGGCACCTACTTCTCAAAGTATGGCTACGATATCATCAATATGCAGGAGGTACCGCTCCATCAGGCCCTCCTAATATGTCAATTGATCTAACCACGATTTAGGATTTCAACTACCATGCCAACATTTACGCAACAGATAATCACCCCTACCGGACCGCTACATCCGGCGGTGCAGCCATTGGAAGTGGCCTGAACACTATCTCCACCCACGACTGGATAGATTTCACACGCGTGAAATGGAACAAATGCTCAGATGCATCCGGCTCAGACTGTTTGACCCCGAAGGGCCTCACATTCATGCGCTGGAACCCGGCTGAGGGAGTCTATGTCGACTTCTACAACGTCCACGCCGACGCCGGGTGAGTGGAAGCTATTCTCACATTGTAGTAGATCTAAGAACTGACTCCCTTTAAGCACCGAGAAAGACGACGAAACTGCCCGAAACTCCAACCTGCAGCAGGTCGCAGATTACATCGACACCTGGTCGACTGGTAACGCCGTCGTAGTCATGGGCGATACGAACAGTCGATACACGCGCGCGGATGACACGGCCATTCGCGTTTTCAAGTCTCAGAATGGCCTCGCAGACCCCTGGGTCGAGCTTGAGAAAGATGGTGTTTACCCTACAGCTGGGGCAGATGCCTTGCTATGTGACAACCCGTCTTCTGTTGAGACCTGCGAGACTGTTGATAAGGTGCTGTACCGGGGGTCTAACGTTGTGACGCTCAAGGCAGACAGCTTCGCCTATGATGGCGGGAAGTTCACAAACACTGACCCCAAGTATCTGGGAGCCGTTCTCTCCGATCACAACCCGATTCTTGTGAACTTCACTTGGTCGCTTTCGCCATCGCTGCGACAAAGTCAGTTCTCCGGTGGTCCGCATGGGACCTGGTTTAATGATCTGCCGAAGATCCCTTCGTCGCCTGCTGCTTCTGTGATTACTTTCTCTGGTGCGAAGAGGCTGGATGCTGTTGGTTTAGAGTTGAAGGATGGCACATCATTTAGCCATGGAGGAACTGGTGGCACTAAGGTCTCCCTTACCCTGGGCGCTGGAGAGCATTGGACGGAGACAAAGCTCTGTACTGGGCAGTATAATAGCCACACTCGCAACTTTTATATCAAGGCTACTACCAGTACTGGTAAAACCTTGGAGGCAGGCACCTCAACTGATAATTGCCAGACGTTTACTGCCCCCGATGGCTTTGCGGTTGTGGGTTTCATGGGACAAGCCGATGACGAGATTGACCAATTGGCTTTGGTATATGGAGCCTACTAAGGGCCACGGAAAGCGAGTACTTGAGATGTGAATCCAAACTTGTGGTGAATATGCATGTGTTCATTTGCCATTTTGGCCAACCATATCAAGTCATGATTTATGCTATGTATATCCCAAACGCCGAGGTATTTCGCAAAAATATATCCATATGCATCGCGCTGTGTAAATAAGCCAAAAAAGAAAAAGCACTTTAATCGGTCGTATCTTCTGGGAGAACATCATCCGGGTTCTCCCCAACCGCTTGTCCCACCAGGCGCACGACGCGCTTGATTGCCTTGGATGCGGGACTATCCGGGAAGTTGTCCACAAAGCTCTCGCCAAAGTCGCACGCCATGCCAACGCGGGGATCCAGAGGAACAGCACCTAGGAAAGGAATGCCCATTTTCTTTGCCAGCCGGCGACCGCCGCCAGTTGTCGCTCGGAATATTTGCGACTCGTGTGTGCAGTTAGGACAGACAAATCCAGACATGTTCTCTACCAAGCCCAATACCTTAATGCCGGCCTTGCGGCAGAAGTCGACCTCCTTGCGAACATCCAGCAATGAGACCTCCTGCGGGGTAGTCACGACCACGGCACCGTCAACGCCAGACTCCTTCAGCAAAGAATTGACGGACAAATGCTCGTCAGAGGTCCCAGGAGGCGTATCGACAATCAGATAATCCAGCTCGCCCCAGTCCACATCCTTGAGGAATTGCTTGATCAGTCCGTTCTTCTTGGGCCCGCGCCAGATCACCGCATCATCCCGGTTGGGCAGCATGAACTGCACACTCATCGCGCCCAGATTATCCGTCACCCAGACGGGACTCCAGCCGGCGTTACTAATGTGAATGGTCTCTGACTCCACGCCCATCATTTTGGGGATCGACGGCCCGCAGATATCGGTGTCCATGATGCCGACGGTGGAGTCTGGGTTGGCGGCGAATGCGTGCGCGAGGAGGGTTGAGAAGGTAGATTTGCCGACTCCTCCCTTTCCGGAGAGAACTAGGATCTTGTGTCGTATTTGGGAGAGTCGTTCGGTGATGATTGGGATGTCGGGGTCGGGGCCTTTGGGCGCGGTGGCGCAGATCTGTTGGTTTGGGCAACCGGCACAGGCATCGCCTTGGCCAGCTTGCTCGGATTCAGGGCCTGGGCAATGTTCTGAAGAGAGTTAGTGTGTGTATTGTGTCAATGATTCTGCGCATGCGTACCAGGTTCGGGTGCGACAAGGCTGGGCGTCACCTTGGACGAAACTGCTAGAGACTCCTCGACGAACTCCTCCACATAGGGCGCCATTTTAAATTGCTGCTCTGTGTGGCAATGTAAATGAGAGCAAGCGACGAAAAATCAGAAGATAAATGTTATGCAGTCGCAAGAAACAGAGAAATTCGACGTCCGGTGGCGGATTGATGCTTGATAAGCGGGGATGACTAAAACCCCGCTGCGATTGGTGGGGTAAGTCATACCTGCGGTGTCGGAGCCCTTGCAGACCAAGTGTATGAAAGTCGAAAGTAAGATATTTCAATCGAGACGAACACTATATTTATACTATGTAGCCCATACTAAATAACCATGGGTATATTGTACGATAAACGGGTAAATTAATCAGAGAATAAAGTATGCATGGAGAAGCCGACATCTATAACAATCCACTGTGGATGATACATACCTAACTATCTTTTGTGTCCATTTGCTAAGCCAACCAGATCTCCATATTTTAGTGTATTTGTAGTTGCAGTATACTGACTGGCCTCCGGTGAGACAGTCAAGATCATGGCTGAATGAGTATCGGTTGATGCCTCGAAGTGCTCGCGCAGCACCATAGTCAATGGAGAGGAACGGTATGGAATACGTGATTTTTTGCTCGATCGGGCTCGGATCACTTCTTTTAATGCGAGGAGATCAGTATTTATCTGCCTCCCTTCTTGCTTCTCTTGGGGGGTCTGTTTGAGTGCAGACCCAGTCGTACTGGAAAGGAACTCAGCGCCGGCCAGATCAACAAACACAAGCTTCCCACCAATACATCGATGTATTTGAGCGGTAGTTGCAAATACTCTAGACTCATGCTCTTCTGCTTCTTTCACACGAGCTTCAAACTCGGCCTTTTTAGTCTCTGCAGCATCGACGCGTGCTTGATCCACTTGATAATCAGGATTTGGAACGAATTTCCCCTCTTCTGTCTGGATAATCGCACGATATTGTTCCTCGATATAAACATCAGTTGCATGTTTTCCCACTGGAACAAGCTCTGATTGCCGCTCAACCACCTGGTTGCGCGCGTTGAGAAGATCCTTGGTGATGATTTCCAGTTCGATCACAGCATGCGTGCGCGAGCTTTGATCGTGCACTGTCGATGTCGCAGTCTTACGGTGTTTCAAGCCTTTTTGTAGCTCCTTGTGCAGCTCTTCAAAGCTCCAACATGCCTTCGTAGCAATTGGTCGGACTCTCACTTTTCCATTTTCCAGCATTTCTGTTTCGCCACGGATGTAGACCCGCCCATCGGATCCCTCGCGGACAAAGCACTCATTCCGCTCATTGAGGAGATCAAATGCGATATTCTTCCGCAATTCAAACACACGAAGCCCAATGCCGAATTGATGGTTGCTGTCCTCCATATTGATGTCTCCTAGCGCAGCGCTCAGTTGACGTGCAGCAGCCAAACAAAGCCCAAACTCATCGGCATGTTCAAAATCATAGCCAATCATGGTATGTGATTTGCCGCTACCTGAGTGGCCGTATGCAAAGAAATTGCAAGACTTGCCCTCCAGAACCTGTGGGATGATTGGTGCAACAACACGGTTGAATACCAAGTGGTTCTTATCATCACATTCAATGATCCCATCAAACGAGAACCCACTCTTCCAGGATTTTTCTCGGGTAGAAAGTGCTTTAGCTTGTAAAGGTGAAGTAATGGAGATGCATGACTGTGGATTATTGTGATGCTGGCCGTATTCCCGCTGTATTTCTCCCGTTTCGGCCACGCTCGGGTTGAGAGGTCGCCATCTCATCCATACTTTAAATATATTCATATTCTTTAGATGTGAGTGGTATGGTGTCTAGAGGAGAAGAAACACGAGAACACGAGCTGTCGCGTAGTTGGCTTATGTAACAACGAGGCAGCAACCCGGGCGGGGCAAGACATCAATACGATCAACATGGTACAGTATAGGCCAGGGCTTGAGTCCTCTGTTGTGATTTAAGTGAGTCTCATGTAAATGAATTTGGGATGGACGTCACAAAGCCAGAACATGCATTCAAATCTCAAAGGACTCTTGAACCTGCCACTAGTTTATACGCCTATTCAAGTAGAGGCCGGTTAATTGTGAACAGCATAAAAACCACTCAACAATAAATAGCCCCACAGGGTTAGAAGAATCCCGGGCCCTGTCAGCACTTAACCACGGGGCCAGAGTCTTGACCTAGCACCTCCACTGCAGCATGATAGATGTAGACAGACCTAAAGGCTACATCTGGGCTGCAGCTTAGATTGGATCGCCTCTTGCATATCACGTAGTAAACACACAACCCAGTGAGGTACAACATAGGCAATGTGGTATTATGAGTACCAATTATCGAGAATGCATTGACATAAACGGTGCCTGTATGAAATACAGTTTGTACAACACCAGGGGTTTCAGTTCTGACCCTGATCAACAACCAGGGATTTGGATTGGATGATGTCAAGTACTCCACTGGCCGTGGATCATCCCATTCGCCCGTGGAACCAGCGGGTATGATCACAATGCATTCTATATACTCCGTACAGGGCTCGAGCCCACAGACAAATGCGCATATCAATCTATGTACAGAATAGGCGGTAAGTGTACTCCGTACACGGTATGTGCCATTGGAGCACACAACTTGCACAGGCTGCCGCACTTGCCGCACTGCACAATACCCCGCTATTAATCGGTGTTGTATATCCATGGGCGAGAGAGTAAAGGATAGAAGAGGTGGGTGTCCAAAAGCCTATTCAAAATAGGATCAGATGAGGGTTTTTCCCAACAACCCGTAGCGAAGAAGCGGACTAGAGCCACTTAGCGTTAGTTGATCAAAGACCCCCATTTCTTTTCCCTTCCGCTCCATTCGGAGGCCCGCATGTCTTGAGAGGCCTCACGAGTCTCAACGGTTCCACTCTTGCTCGGAATTGATATAAATACCAATTGGTCTCCTCGGTAAATTCTTCTCTTTGTCTTTTTGAAAAAAAAAGAGAGAGACCTCCCATAGTCAGGACAAAACCCCTGAACACAAAGGCGGACAAATCATTAAGCAGTGCTCTGTAACGTTTCCCCCCCACTGACTAAGCATAGTTCCGCCTTTTCGACTATCACATGCTTCTGTCGTCACATTCCGTCTCAACAGTTTTCTCTCTCTCAACACCCTTGTAAAGTGGCACACCATGGATCAAGGCCTTTCAACAGGGGCCCATCAAGATATTGATGGGCTACGTGAGAGAAATACACGCGTCGATTCAACAGTCGGTCGCGAGGCTTTAGCAGCCGTTGGGGAAGTGGAGATCGAAGATAAAGATGGCAAAGAATCGAAGACCTTTGGGAGAACTCCCGATGGAAAAGGTAAGCTTGTTATTTGTTAATTATGCTTGCAATTGAATATAGGAATTAATTGGATGCATCAAACCCTCCGTGTTTTGTCGAGATCCCGCTGCTAACCGGGTTCGATGTATCTTCATAGTGTTTACAGTCCCTCAGACTCATGACATGGTCTCCCAATTGCTTTTGCCTTCCGAGCCAAAGAATTTTGGTGATCTTGTGGTGTTGATTCTATTGGCTGGTCATGTTCTGTTTCTCTGGGCACTCCCAGCGGGTGCCAAAATCCCGGTCTTTGCAGCCACCTACCTCTTCTGGCGCCTGGCTTACAATGCAGGAATCGGGTGGCTGCTTCACAATCAGTCGCACCACAAGACACTGATTCGATGGGCCGAGAAGACCAAGGTCTTTGTCAACCCAGCCACTGGGGAAAACCCCCACCCTAAATTGTATAATTGGATCAAGCGGGAACTGGAGACCAAGATCCCGCAGGATTACTCGTTCGACAATGCTCCAATTGAATACAACACCTGGCTTGTGTTTAGGCGTCTGGTGGACTTGATCCTCATGTGTGACTTCACTTCTTACTGCCTTTTCGCGATAGCTTGTGGCCACCAACCCGTCGACGAGAGTATTCTCATGACAGTTCTCCGGTGGTCCGCAGGTATCGTGTTAGTGCTGTTTAACCTCTGGGTCAAACTGGATGCGCATCGAGTGGTCAAGGACTATGCCTGGTATTGGGGTGATTTCTTCTACCTCATTGACCAAGAATTGACTTTCGATGGCGTGTTCGAAATGGCACCTCATCCCATGTACTCAGTTGGCTATGCGGGCTACTACGGAATCTCTCTGATGGCAGCCAGCTATAAGGTGTTACTCATCTCGATCATTGCCCATGCAGCACAATTCATTTTCCTCGTTCTTGTGGAGAACCCGCACATCGACAAGACTTATAATCCGCCACCACCCAGAAAGCGCCCCTCTACCTGTGCGGATTCTTCTTCCAACTTGCCCACCGATCTAGACACTCCGACAGCGCCAACTCCGTCTGAAGACCAGGCTCCCAACGCGACATCTTCGTATTCGGCCAAGCCGCCGCAGCCAGTCCACAACCTCCTGGGATTGCACAATCTGGATTTGTATAGAACCACGGATTCATCAATCATGCTGGTTCAGCTTCTTGTATTCTCCATTACAGCTTTGACACCATCTACACCAGGGTATCAGTTGCTGTTCGTGGTGCTCGCTGCCGCTTCCAGAATCTGGTATTCCGTAGGCATTGGGTATATCCTTCGGAACCAGTCTAACACCAAGTCTTGGACAAGACACTTTGTTAAGTATGGCGACACGCCGCAGGAAGCGTGGAACCAATGGAAGGGCACTTATCATCTCAGTATGATCTTGTGTTACTCTAGCTTTATTGCTGCCGTGTGGAAGATGTACACATTCCCGGCCGATTGGGGCTATGGTCTGGTTCTGTTCCGACATGTGCTCGGAGCCGGCCTGATCAGTCTGCAAATCTGGACTTCGGTCAGCATCTACGAGTCACTCGGTGAATTTGGCTGGTTCTACGGAGACTTTTTCTTCGATGACTCTCCAAAGCTCACTTACAATGGCATTTACCGCTTCCTCAACAACCCAGAGCGTGTTCTAGGTCTCGCAGGCGTGTGGGGTGCTGTTCTGATCACCAGTAGTGGAGCTGTCACTTTCCTCGCCTTGCTGAGCCACATCCTGAGTCTGGCTTTCATTCAATTCGTCGAACGTCCTCATATGCAGAAGCTGTACGGTCGTAGCCTTCGCCAGGATGCGGGTCTCGTCAAGAGTCTGAAGCGGTCACTGCCACCCTCTCTCAAGCAATTGCACGGAAGTGTTGACAAGATGTTCGATGACTCCTTCGAGTTCATTGAGGAGATGCTTGACAACGCCCGACCCAAACTTGCCGCGGGTGTCAACACTTTTGTTAAAGACACCACTGCGCTCTTCCAAAAGTACCCTGCTCGCGTCACCATCTCCCGAATTGATGCAGACCTGGCTGGATTCGACGTCCGCGATTATTCTCTGTCGGTGGAAGGTACCCATGCTCTGTCCTTCGAGGAGAGCGAAAAGAACAAGGGTCGTGAAGGTGCAAACGCGCGCATGCCCCTGGACCGCCGCGGTGATCTGAAGGACTTGACATTTGAATACGGCTCCCCGATCAAGGTTAAATGGACTGCCCCGCTCCACCACAGCAAGAAGGATTGGATTGGTCTTTACCGGGTCACAGACAACACCTCGCGAGAGGTCACTCGTGTATCATCGCAAGGCCGCTGGGTTGCAACCAACGAAGGTGCATACGACAACTCGACCTGTGAAAAGGGTATCCTCACTAGTGATGTTGTTATCCCGTCATCCGAGCATCACGGCCAGGAGCCCTGCGAGTTCGCATCTGGCGAGATCCTTCTTTCTGGTGACAAACTCTTCTGGACCCAGGGTGTCTTCGAACTCCGCTACCACCACAACGGCATGCACAATGTCATGGCTATCTCGAGACCCTTTGAGATTCTCATTCGCCGGTCGGATGAGGATGAAACTATTGCCGATGGCGATTCCCTCGTGGAATCGGCTGTTGAGAATGCCTTGTTGCCGGTCGTTCGTAACTGTTTCGATCGTGATCCTGAAATTGCCCCGGAGACTGTTGATGAGCAGTTCGGTAGCCTTGTGGAACGTGATGGCAAGTTTGCCAAGCGTGTTGTCTTTGCGGTTCATCAGATGTAAGTTTCCTTTCTTGATTATCGTTCCGATTATGTATCATATTCTGACCCCTTTGTCGCGCAGGTTTGGTATCGAGTTAGCCCCTGAGGTTGTCAAATCGGATGGCAACGTGCGGAATCTGGCTTGGAGAATCTGCAATGCCAAGAAAGTTCTCGTAAGTATCAAGATACAGACTGGAATTTGGCTGTTGGACCAAAGCTAACTTGTCAATGATGCAGGCTCCCTACAGCATGTCAAGATCCAATGGAACGACAACGCCACTTGAGGAGAGCAAAGAATGATTCCTCATGGCAGATTCACAATACGTCCAACCCAGCCATACCTCCACGATGGCAGGGGATGACTGGGGTTGAACGAGACGTGTCAATCTCAAGTGGATTTGGCGCTCGACAATTAATGCTTTATGGCAAAAAAGAAAATCAAAATCACAAAAAAAAGAAAGATGTCACAATTAAGAAAAATCTTGTTCTGAAGAAAAGAGGAGTTGTCCTGTTTTGCTTTCCTTGCCTTGCATGTAAAGGATCATGCGAGGTTAAAGGTAATGATTCCCATGATGGTTTTGTCTAGATTTCAGGGGTTGGTGGGTGGCAGTGGTGATTTTCATGTGTCTTGCCTTTTGGGGACGTTTTGGTTATAGGCCAATTACTTTTTCTTCTCTACTTCGTCGTACATAGCTTTAAGAGAAATCTATTGCTTTGCTTGTGATAATTGACTTCATTTTATAGGACTCTTGCGAGAATGAGATATAGAACTAATGGTAATACCGTGGATATAAAAAGTAAAAAGTGGCTATCTTCATCAGGGCTTGTAGTTCTAATGGACTACAGAGCGCAGAGTACCTATAACCTAAGGGCTTCCAAAGAAAGTGACTTCGACTACTCCGTATCTGCTTCCACCTTTCTATCAGGTTTACCTCGCATCGGAAAAGATATCCGAACGTTAGCATGCAGCTTCACCAGTCGCATTCGGACTTGATTACTCTGCTACGTGCGACAGACAAGTTTACTGCGATGCAAATGTGTTTTTCATGTATTTGTATTAAATTATATAAAATGGTACTCTAAAGTGCAGGCCTAGGTAAAGCTTTGAATGCTGTCAGCGAAAGTCCGAAAGACCCGAAGGAGCAAAACAGGCACGAATAGCTTCACGATTGCAAGCAAAAGTGGAAGCGTATATAGTATTCAGTCAAGCCGTTTAACTCATCCCATCCCCTGTTGGCCCCTCGCACCGAACTGTCACCCAAGACGGATAAGCAGCCCAGCATTAGGAAACCAACACAAGCCAAGTATAGCAGTACCATGCCGCGGACAAGACAGCAATGCAAAGAACGTAATCAGACGACGACGAGCCCAAAGCCTCCAGGCTCCACAACCTTCCTCCCATTCACACCCGAAGGCACAAAAGGTCCAGTATAAGGGAGATGGAAAACAGTGGATCGACGCCTGTATTCCTCACAATGCTGTACGGCTTGGGTGCAACCTGAGGGGCGGTCCTCAAAGAGGTCGTTGAATGGATAGACTGGTTGTCATCATAATAACTGGGGGAGACGTGCAATGGAAGAAAGACAATTGATGTACCTTTTGGGTAGATAGAGAGGTAGAGTACCAATGATGTGAAAATTACAGCTAGATCTTTTGACTTGTCAGCACTCTTGTCACTGACAGGATGGTTGAAAGACAATGATAATGACTCAAGAAGGATCAGGAGTTTTTGGTAAGGTATTTTGTTATCTTCAAAAATTTTGCAGAAGCAGAACTGAAAATGTTTTCTCATCATAATGAGTGCAGGTGGGAAAGGCAAGGGGGAAAAGTGGTGTCTTACCTTATTAGTTCAAATTTTCATGGAGCTTCCCAATGTACTCCAAAAAAGTGAAGAGGGGATTTATTCCTGTCTTTAAGCAATTGTTAGTCCCTGATGAATAGCAGTGAAATATTGCAAGACAATGGTGAAGTTGTTGTCATTATCAGATGGTGATGCATGTTTGTTCATGGCCCATTTTTTGTCGCCAAACAGGAGTTGGAACTCTCTCGATCATGTAGACAGGGTTGGAGGGGTTGAAGGGTACTCACGTTTAGCATCTTAGTGATAGATATGGTGATGAAATATCAACTATCATCAAGAGTCAACTCCATCGACATTAGATGGAGTTTTCTCTGTGATTGCAGAGTGTGTGTGAAGAAGAGAAAGCAAAGGAAGAGCAAAAAATTGAAGAAAAGTCGCCAAAAACCCAAACGGCGCTAGTCGGTGGGGCCTACAAACAGTGCAAACTCCCAAGATTTCCGTTTTTGGGACTTGCAACCATTGCGATCTCTCGACAGCTTCAGTATTGCCCCAAATTACCTAAAATGGCTGACAGAAGACGTATCAATGGGCCACCTGGTGGCACAAGACCTCCAGTCTTTGCATCCCTCCAAGAATCCTCGACAGGCGTTGCAAACCGCGCCCTGCGCCAGCGCCAACCCGCTGAATTACGGAAAATCTGTATGAATTGCCGACAAGTTTCTTGTTGATCGCAGCTAACTCTCAATGCTCTAGTTCTCAAAACTGGATTGATCCCAACTGCCTCAGGCTCTTCATACCTTGAATTTGAACCATCCGCTTCCCTCGCTGCCGCCCGCTCCAACCCCAAATCTCTGATCCCGCCCTCCTCAGCACTCAAGCTGGCTTGCACTGTCCACGGACCAAAGCCACTCCCCCGCTCTGCTGCGTTTTCGCCAAACCTCGTTCTCACCACTCATGTTAAGTACGCGCCATTCGCCGCCCGCAAACGGAAAGGACATATCCGTGATGCCAGTGAGCGTGACCTTGGTGTACATCTAGAGACCGCCCTCCGTGGCGCAATCATTGCAGAGCGCTGGCCCAAGAGTGGTCTCGATATCACTGTTACAATCATTGAAGCAGAGGATGACCGCTGGTGGGGTGATGCCCCGGACTCGCATGATGCGTCGTGGGGAATGATGAACGTTCTCGCCGGCTGTATCACAGCGGCTTCTGCTGCCATTGCCGATGCCCACATTGACTGTCTTGACCTTGTGTCTGGTGGCGTGGCTGCTCTGGTTTCGGACGATCCAAATCAATCCGCATCATCTGCCCCACGACTCATGCTTGACATTGATCCAGCGGAACATCGATCAATTCTGTCGGCTTGTGTGGTGGCATATATGCCTGCGCGCGATGAGATTACTGAGCTCTGGCTCAAGGGTGATAGCTCAAGGGCAGCTCTTGAAAAGGACGATGGGCGTACGGGTCATGAAGCTTTGATTGACGGAGCTGTCGATGCGGCTCGTGGCGCTAACACCGTCTTGGCCGAGGCTGTGAGGGAATCTATCGCTAGGTCTTTTGCTTAAGTCTTAAGATAGTCACACCACATAACGAATGAATGAAGTTTACAGGCTCTATCATTGATGTAGCAATAAGCTAGTTTTTTTGGGGGTGTTTCTATCTAACGATCGACTTGAAGCTGTGTCACAGGACTAGACGTACCCTAAAAAGCGAGAAGATGTAGTGTTTGGCCATGGGTGTGGCCGCCATCACCAGACTTCGATACAGTTCATGTTGTCTACCGTGACCACAACCCCCTTCATATAACCCACCTCTACTTCCCATTATGATTTGTTGACTCATCTATTGTCTTACTAGAGACGAAACCCTTGTCTAACATAGTCCCCTAGGCTACCGGGCTATGCGAAAGGTGGAGTGAGTGGCTTTTGGTGACCAGACCCCTTTACTACAACATACGTATAATGCCAAGCGAATGAAACAATTCGTGGTTTTAATCTCTCCAGCAATGTGTTACACCGATACGTATACGGAGCACCTCTACGGAGTAGGTGTATCTCGACTACGAAGTAGAGGAACATACAAAAGGGGGGTACAGACATAGCAACAAAGAACCGATGGTATATGTTGGACACTTGAGTCTGATTATTAACTCTAGTAAGATGCTTGGCCCTCGTCCTTGGAAGTTGGCTGTGAATTGCTCATAACGCCAACAAGTGGAGAACTCCAACTGGGTACGCATGGACTGCTTTCCATATCACAAGGCAGTCTATTCCGTACCTATTGTCTGTTAAACTATACAACATAGAAGGAGTGACTTTTATATTCATCCGGACACACGATACGCCACTGCCACAGCACCGAGTTGGGCAAGACATCATTCTTACAGCAGTCTCATTGCCTGATCATCTGTCTATTTTTCTCCTTTTATGTGTACTCCATACCAATTACAATAAATAATATAAGTCAAATTAAATCAGACAACACTCAGCACATTTTTAGTTTTTTTTTTTTTTTTTTAAAAAAAAAGGGGTAGATAAAGTTGAACGTTTAACGGTTAAATGTCCGGCTTCCCCCTAAATCAAGTTATGCCGATCTAGTACAAGACCCATCGGAATCGAGAATATAGGGAATCGATCGATCGTGGGATATCGGATCTAAGGAGTTCGCGATATACCACATATGGGTACATCGTACTCCGTACAATATGTCGCATAAAGTACCGAGTACTCCGTACGGAGTACAACAATAGACCTTGAAGGAGTCGAGAACTCCACAGGGGTTTCCAAGGTTGAACGTGAGAGATCGACTTGTATACTAGTGTGCAATTTCCCCCTGAGAGTAGTGAACAGAGTACGGAATACTACGTACCTCCGTAGTATACCGTAGTACGTACAACATATACGGGACTACACTTCTGCGGAAATGAATCCGAGATCCGCTCTCAACTACCTTTGCTTTTTCTTTGTCTCTGAGTCTAAGGCAGCTCCATACCCGTCGGATTGCTCCGTCCGACTTTATTTCCTTCAACCAAAGCCCGGCCCAAAATGGTGTTCGGTTCGTGTGTTCCCGCTAACTAGACGGCTCACGGTCTGGCGATCACCTCGTCGCACCAATGACCGGCTCGCGCGGAAATTGGAACTCCATCGGATGCCACAATTCAAGCCCCGAATCCACTATCGCTCTCTCTTGTTCGACGTAATTAGACATTGGAACCGTTCAATGAATCGCTGATTGGTGCACGATCGCTGGTGGATATCAATGGGAAATCACCAGAACGAATTCTCGCCCATCGCCCAAATATGGATTCCTGTCAGAAAAACTTCACGTGTGGATCACAGCCACGGATGGGGCAGCTCTTAAGCTCCGAGCCTATGATGCAGCCTGAACGTTTCCTGAGAACAAGGAAATTTCCACTCGCTGCAGAAATGACCCATTCAGATGCAGTCTGGATCTCACAAGATATGAGTGTTGGGTAAAAGAAATCCCCCAAAATGGTCTCGAAAAGGAGAGAAAGACTCGAGCTGCAATTGCCGAAGCAGTGCCGAAGTAAATTATGAAACAAAGAAAAAAAGACAGTGTGCATCGGATATTCTTAAACTTTTAGCGTTAGAATCGTCGCGCCTCATCTTAGGATCATGGAGAAGACCGGGTCACTTCCCCTGACCTAGGCACAAGACCGGTGATAGATCTGCGCTCTGCTTTCATAGGATACTAGAGCCCTATTCTACTTTTTGGGCCTTTGACTTGACATTATTCTTCTTTCTCCCGTTTTTTCCCACTATGATATGACACCTGAACCGTGTGACAAGCTTCAATTCTTCGAGCTTGGATGCTATGACATCAACTTGTTCAATTCTTTATGACCGCTGGTCTCGTCGCTCCTTTAATAACTAGCTTGACACTATTCTATTATATTTCCCCCCCTGTCTACACTACCGTTGCCCTTCCTTTTTCAATTGCGCGCCGGTTTTGCGCTTGATATCTACTTCATATCTTCAAAATGGTTGGATTGAAGAAACTATTACTGGTGGAGAAGGCTCTTTCTCGTCCAGCAACCAGCCTTGGGCTCGAGGGTTGTGGTATAGATCAACCATACTTTCACACGGCGGTTGACTCGCCTACACAAAGTCACTTCGAGGGTGGTTTCCCGTCCGGAGATTCGCAGTCACTAGATGTGGCTCATCATTTTGATCAGATCGAGAAGCAATTCGAAGATCTACATGATCGACTGGAACGGTCGACCTCTTCTCAATCCCAAGTACGGCCTCTCAGCTCTCATTTCGTACCCCAAAAACCCAAAAATGGCCGACATATCGACTTGATGGATGCTCTGTTCTCTACCGAGAATAATCAAACAACTACCCCGGTACCACTTTCTCCTCCTGCCAGCCTATACAACGAAGATGTTGCGGAAAGAAACATGACCCGGTTTCTACGGATCCAATGCCGCAATGGACTTGCTAAGTCGGGTATACTCTCAGCGCTTTACCAAGAGGATGTGGCCGACAGAAATATTGCGAAATATAGCAGCCCTGGTCGCTCTTTGTCTCACTTAAGTTCTCGGTCATCACCAGCTGCGCCTGGTAGGGTACAGATTCCAGAAAGCCAACGGCGCAATGCCAGGAAGCGGGATCCAGGGAAGCCTAGCTGGGCGTCAGCAGAAAATCTACGGAAAAAGCTCTCCCATGATGGCTCGGGTACTTCATCTACACGACCACAGTCCCAACTTGGCAATTGCCTCAAATCCCAGAGATCTGCGCCAAGCCTGTCTGCGGACGAAGACTTTGTCCCACAAGAAGATGCTCCCCCAACTCCTGTCCAGCGTTTGGGTATTCCCGCTGCCTACAAACAAGGAAAAAGGTGGAGCAACACTCCGCTGCCTGACAGCCCTACAATTCCTATCCCCATGGGTGATAGTAAAAGCGCCGTCGAGGCTCCTTCGGTGCCACGACCACCTGCTACAATAGCTCGCAGCACACAAATATCGCTCCCTCCGCCAAAGTTAACAGAGCCGAATTCTAAAAAGAATGCGCGAGGTCTCTCGATCAATACGCAATTAGCTGCCAAAGGACGCCCTAAAATTGCGCACCGTGCTATCCAGCCGCCAACACCCTCAACCAGCGAATTGAAACAGGGTCCCAGCATCGCAGAAGTGATGAACAGTCCTCTGCCAGTTTCCACCCCCATCAGTCCCCTTAAATCATCGCGCTTTAAACCCTCCGACATGATGGAATTTTTCACCAAGGCTTATAAGTCTATCCAAGGCTCCCATCCAACGTACGAGACGCTGCAGGACGCCATAGTCCGCGAGGTCAATTCCCACGAGGCATTCCGCCGAGTCCCCGTCCCCGCCCCAGGGCCTCCATTCACGCCCGCGTCAGACAAAAACGAGTTCAGCAACGACTTCCGACTAGCAACCACACTTCACCGAAGCTCCTCAGGGAAGAACCGGCTCATGAACAAGAGCTCATCCAAGCACAAGAGCACCCTCGAATCCCGCCGTAGCATCTCAACCAGCGTTGGCTACGACCGCCTCCTACGAAAAGTCTCGGGCTCCCCCGCTCGCCGTCGACACACCGACGCCCCAGCCCCAACCCCAGGCTTCCTGGCCGAATTCCAACCCCACGAAGAGCCTGTCATCACCCGCCCCGGATCCAGAGAGCCAATCACATACCTCGACGTGCTGCATGCGAGCAGCGAACAGCAACCTATCTCAACTAGCGGCTGCGCAAGCCCCTCTGTATCTCGCAAGCGAGGACGCTCACAATCCATCGGTAACCTCACTGCTATGGCTTGTTCGGGCTCTGATGTGCCTTTTGTCCCCGGCACAGTCTACTGCATGCAAGCTCACTCAGCTCCTTCGAGTAATTCCTCGCATGAAGATAGTGACGATGATATCATCCACCTTCCTAACCCGAGTCCCCCACCGCGTGTGCAGATCGAAGGCGTCGACGAGAATAACATCCGCTATGTCATTGATGCTGCTTCGCCAGATGAGGCGCAGAAACTCATGTACTGGCCTCAGCAGATTCGCCGCGGTGGTGCCTCCAATCCTTACGGGAATAGTCTGTCGCCGTTGTCTCGTGCTCGCATGCAGCTTCGAGGTTCGCGCTCGGTTGAGACTTACTAGGATGGAATCGACGTTCTTTTGGAACGATTCACCAACTCGGGCGGGGATGTTTCCATTTTGCCGCATGATAACGATGCTCTCATGACTTTCTTCCTGCCTCTCTCTCGTCTTCTTGCCTTCGTTCCAAAAAAAAGCTGTTCAATCCTTTGCAGTCTTTTTCTCTTGGCCCTGTCGAATCAATCTTCGATATGACGCCGGTCAATCCTTCTCTCTGTCAACCTCATACACCTTGTATCCATATATTCCGTCTAAATTAACCCAAGTCTATCTCTCAATCTTTCTCTTTTTCTCTTGCCTTATCTCGGACTCTGCCAACCTCCAGTTATTTGCTTCTTTTGTCTTATATTGCGGTTGCATAATTTGGCCGGAGTTCCTGTCGTGTCAATACTCTTGTCATCATTACTACCACTGTATAATAAAGCTCCATAGAGTTTGCTAAATATATCAGTATCATATTACTCGCTCTGCAGATAATTGGCTCTTCCCTCATGAAAGGAGTATTATGTGCCAAATGATCCTATATACATGTAGCTCTAGATGTCTTCTATCAATCCTATGATCATATTTGTACTGAATTCACTTTTGTTTCAGCTTTCAGATTCTCGTTGGGCTAGAGGCTCAGCCAGGGTTTTGGGCACGGAATTTCGGGATTTCGGATGCCCCAGGGCTGATATCTTGTGCTATTTATATCCTGTTTATTGTTAGCCCGATACTAGTTTACGGGGCTGCGGATATCAAAGGAGCCACCCGGATTGAAAAAAAAAGGGAATCTTAGAAAAGCAATAATGACATATCTCATTTTCATAATATCATTGCCACTACCTGCCATTTCCCCTTAAACTCCACATTGACAACTCAACATATCGAAGGGACGCCTTGGAACCCACAGAAGAAAATGCCGTATAGTCTGATGCTTCAGCCTTGTTTCACTGTGCACCGGAGAGTGATGCCTTCAGTACTCGGTGGTAACGACCACTGGTGCTTCGGACTTCATGGTAGTTTTGGCGGCAGCAGATGAAAGACCTGATATGGATGCAGCATAATAGCTTAATAAGAGCCTATATTGAGTTAGTTAGTGTTTTGTCATAAATCATAAGGGAAAAAAACCATGGGATTAGAAACTTACGGCCAAACATGCACCATTTCTCAGCCAGACGCTGGCACTTGGGGTTGCAGCAGGGGGTGACACCTTGCTCAAGACCCTCGGGCTGCTCGAAAGGAATGCACAGAGACTTCGCACCCATGCTGGGAGCCTTAGCATCCTCAGCCTCGCCGGAGTCTTCCTCAGCCTTGCGGGCACTCATGTCCTTGATCTGATCCTCGCACTCCTCGGTCAAGCAGTGGGGAATGACGCAAATGTTCTTGTTGTTCAGAGCGGGAACAAAGTCATCCCAGTTGGTGATCTTGATGCGGTGGGCCTTGAACTGCTCGTCGGCGCGGGTGTACAGATCAGACTGGATGGTCTCAAGGAGAGCAGGAACGCCAGTAGCGAGCTCGGCGATCGGAATGCTACCCTTGCCATCCTTGCCGGGGATATCACGGCGGGCGGTGGTAACAAATTGACCGGCGGACTCACCGGGACCGAACTCAATGCGCAGAGGCACACCACGGAGCTCGTACTGGTTGAACTTCCAGCCGGGGGAGTAGCTGCTCTTATCACTGTCGGCACGGACGCCGGCAGCAACGAGGACGGCGACGAGACCGTCGACCTCGGCGTTGAGCTTCTCACGCTCCTCTTCGGTGGTCTTGGCAGTGAGACCGACGGGAACAATGATAACCTGGACCTCAGCCACACGAGGAGGCAGGACCAGACCCTTGTTGTCACTGTGGATCATGACCATGACACCCAGGGAGCGGGTGGACAGACCCCAGGAGTTCTGCCAGACGTGCAAGGGGGGCTTCTTCTCATCGACCGTAGCGGTGGGGTCCTCAACGGTGATGCCGAACATCTTACTAAAGTTCTGGCCCAGTCCGTGGGAGGTACCACCCTGGATACCACGGCCAGTGGCGGGGATGTAGCCTTCGACAGTGGTGGTGTAGTTACCGCCGGCGAACTTCTCCTTCTCGGTCTTTTGGCCCTTAACAACAGGCACGGCAAGGAGTTCCTGGTAAATCTTGGCATAGTAGTCGAGGATGCTCAGAACTTCCTCGCGGGCAGCACCTTCAGTCAGGTGAGCGGTGTGACCTCTGCACATTATTAGTATGTTATTTTCAATAGAAAAGAGGGTCGAAGACATACTCTTGCCAAAGGAACTCTCGAGAGCGGAGCAGTGGCTGAGGGTGCTTGAACTCCCATCTCACTGTTGATGTTAGTAACATTTCGAGGGTATGGAGAAAGAACGGGGGCCGCACCGACTGAGTTCCACTGGTTGAGACGAAGAGGGAGATCGCGGTGACTGCGAATCCACTTGGCGTAGTAGGGGTACATGACAGTCTCAGAAGTAGGGCGAATGGCAATCTTCTTCTCGAGGGGAGTCGAACCACTAGAAGTATACGTTAGTGCGGTTCAACTGGAGTATAAGAAGGTATTATAGGGTTGGGGGACGACTTACGCATGCGTAACCCAGGCGACTTCAGCGGCAAAGCCCTCAATGTGGTCCTTCTCCCGCTGGAGGACATCCTCAGACACGAACAGAGGGAAAGAGCAGTTCTTGACACCCATTCCCTTGATGGCTTTGTTGAAGTATTCCTGGATCTCCTCCCAGATGAAGAACAACGCAGGCTTGAGAATGAAGCAACCGGAGACATCATAGTAGTCCAGCAAATCACCCTTGGTGAGAACTTGCTGGTACCAGCCGGAGAAGTCCTCCTCCTTCAAGACATCAATACCAATCAAAGCGGCACCATCGACCTTCTTCTTAGAAGCTTTCTTGGCCTCTTGCTTGCCAATGCCCTTCTCTCCCTTGTTCGAGGCCTTCTTATCAGCCTTATCGGCCTTCAATTTTGCGAGCTTCGCGGCCTTTTTGGCGGCGTTCTTTGACTCACCCGCCTCGCCATCGGCGGGGGTTTGAGTGCGGTCAGGCAGGGTCTGGGGGGCGGCGCCCTCGAAGGCGGGGGTGTCGCTGGGGTTCTGGCTAGCCATATTGAAGAAGCAAGCGTCTGACTAGACAATGAAAGGGAGACCCGAGTCGAAAAAAGGATTGGAAGCAAGCGAAATCGGGGTATGACTCCCCTCCGTAAAGTGGGATGCGATATCGAAAATTACTAGCACACCGCCCCGGCAGAACTTTTAGTGCCCACAGCACCCCCCCGAAGCCAGACAGCTCTGCCATCGCACTCGAATAGCTCATATTACATCGTCTGTTTTAAATATGGCAGGCATTTTTGAGGCGCCGCGGAATGCGGATACGCTCTGTGAGTTTTTATCTGATCGATTATCGTTTCTGTTGGAATAAACTGACCAGTCTCGCACAGTCTTGGGTGGGCAGAAAATCACCGGTGCTGATGTCCGTGAGCAGAATGGTATGTTGAATTATTGATGATTTTGCCGTTGTTAGGGATTGGTAGCTGATTCCTTGCAGTTCTGGCAACACAGGCGATCGCCAATGTCATCAAATCCTCTTTCGGTCCGTCCGGTTTGGATAAGATGATGGTGGACGACATAGGGGTATGGAAACGATAAACTCCGCAGAGCTTGGTTGCAGCTTCTAACATCTAGCAGGATGTGACTGTGACGAACGATGGCGCTACTATTCTATCTCTCCTTGATATTGAGCACCCTGCGGGCAAGATCCTCGTTGATCTGGCCCAACAACAGGATAAGGAGGTACGGGCCTCTACAACACACAAATCCCAGTCACACACGCTGATAATACGAATTTCAATAGGTCGGAGATGGTACCACCTCAGTTGTTCTGATCGCCGCTGAGCTTCTCCGGAGAGGCAACGAGTTGATGAAGAACCGTATACACCCTACCACGATCATCAACGGATACCGACTTGCCCTGCGCGAAGCCGTCAAGTATATGAATGAAAATGTTACGACTAAGGTGGATAATATCGGAAAGGAGAGCTTGGTCAACATTGCGAAGACTTCCATGTCCAGCAAGATCATCGGTTCCGATTCCGATTTCTTTGCGAACATGTGTGTGGACGCAATGCTGCAGGTGAAGTCTGTGAACCAGAGAGGCGAGGTCAAATACCCAGTCAAGGCCGTGAACCTGCTTAAGGCTCACGGAAAGAGTGGCACCGAGTCCGTACTCGTGGACGGTTACGCGTTGAACTGCACTGTTGCTTCCCAGGCTATGACAACCCACGTGGCAGATGCCAAGATCGCCATTCTCGACATGAACCTGCAGAAGGAGCGGATGAAGCTTGGTGTTCAGATTACAGTGGAAGACCCCGATCAATTGGAGAAGATCCGCCAGCGGGAGTCCGGCATTGTTATGGAGCGTGTTGATATGATCCTGAAGTCTGGTGCCAACGTCGTCCTCACGACTAAGGGTATCGACGATATGGTTCTCAAGCTCTTCGTTGAGAAGGGAGCCATGGCTGTCCGTCGTTGCAAGAAGGAGGACCTGCGCCGCATTGCTAGGGCCACCGGTGCCACCATGGTCAGCACCCTCTCTGACCTCAACGGAGATGAGAAGTTCGAGGCATCAAACCTTGGACACGCAGAGTCGGTTTCGCAAGAGCGTATCTCGGACGACGAATGTATCCTGATCAAGGGCACCAAGATCCACACTGCGGCTTCCATTATCCTCCGTGGTGCCAACGAGTACAGCTTAGACGAGATGGAACGCTCTGTTCACGACTCTCTTTGTGCCATCAAGCGCACTTTGGAGAGTGGAAGTATTGTTCCCGGCGGTGGAGCTGTGGAAACCGCACTTCACATCTACCTTGAGGAATTCGCAGTCACAGTTGTAAGTAGTATTGTTCGATCTTCCTTTCTTCTATGTTGGTGTCTAACATTTGCTTTACAGGGTTCTCGTGAGCAATTGGCCATTGGCGAATTCGCACAGTCTCTTCTTGTCATCCCCAAGACTCTGGCAGTCAACGCAGCTAAGGATTCATCTGAGCTCGTTGCTCAGCTCCGTGTCCGCCACGCCCTGTCACAGCGTGTACAGGACGGGGATGCTAACGAGGAGGAGAAGGCGATTGCTAAGAAGAAGACTTACCGCAACTACGGTTTGGATCTGACGAAGGGACGGGTTCACGACACTCTGAAGGCCGGTGTCCTGGAGCCTAGCATGAGCAAGATCAAGCAGCTCAAGAGTGCCGTGGAGGCTTGCATATCCATCATGCGCATTGACACGATCATCAAGCTGGACCCCGAGCAGCCGCAGGATGATGGCCACGGCCACTAAGCCTGATCTCATTTTGACTACCCCAATCCCAAAAAAAGGCAGTAATATGATGTGACATAGATGATCAGCAGTAGTAAATTCTCATTTCTGCTGCAACTGCATATGAACCAATTTCTCGCAAAGTAGATACATGAAACCCGTAGCCCTAAACAACCATTCTACTAGATCTATATCCCTCACTGCCGCTTGGCAGCCATCAGTTTCCGGTATTCCTCAACGATATTCCTCCGCTCACTAGCCAATTCCTCACGGCGTCTCAAACTTCCGACAGCAGCAGGCACATTGGCAACATCAACCTTAGCCCCACCACGCACTTTAAAGATCTCCCGGGGTTTAACCAACTGAGGCGGCGCCTTCGCAACCTCAAATGGATTCTTCTTCCGCTCCTCGTCACGCTTCTTCAGCTTGGCCCAAGGGTCAGGATCATCGTCACCGCTATCATCGGCATTCGTCCCCTTCTTCTTGTTTCTCTTCGCAGCAGCCTTCTTCTTTCCTCCAGCAGCCTCAATCTCCCACTCCTTCCACTGCCGCAACTCAACCTCCATATCATCCTCCCGCTCTTCCCGCTCCTCCTGCTCTCTCGCCCGGATCTTAGCGTCCTCCTCACGCCACCCCTTCTGTAGCCGCAGCAGGTGCTTCTCATGCTTCGTCCGCTTGTGTTGCTCCTTGTTCTTCGCGTCGCCCGTCTTGACCGACTTGGTCATCTGCGACAATGGCATTTCGCGGTCAACACGTGCTACAAACTCGGCTAGCCTCTCGCCAGCCATGATCTTGGGCATTTCGGGCTTCTCCTTGGCGGCGGGTTTGGGTTTTTGCGTTTCCGCTGCCTTCGCGGGCTTCTTCGATGACGAAGTTGCGTCTTCTGTGGCATTGCGCTTGCGCTTGTTCGGGCGCTCGCCCGTCTCTAGTCCCGATGGTGCCCGTCGACCTGTTTGCTGGTATTGCATTAGGTGCCGGAATGCTCTCGGGGTGTCGTCTTCGGTGACATTTTTGAGGCGGTGGGTGGGTGCTTTGTTGGCGCTCTGGTTTTGGTCTTTGCCTTGGGCCTTGAGCTTTTTGCCGTTCTTGCCTAGCTTGGGCTTGACTACATCACGGACTGGGAGTGCTTTTGCGATCTCTGAGGGTGGGAGATCGAAGTGGCTGACACGAGGGGAATCGTTAGTTTTGGGCTTTGAAAAGACCTGGTATGTTTCTAGTGCTCACGCTTTATCGGCCTCGCCGCGTCTCTTGTGTTTGTGAGGCATTTTGGGTGGTTTTGCAGTGGAAGATTTGAGGATTGGAGTTGTTGGCGGAACTTTTTTCATCGAGGTTGGCCTTATCTTATCGCTCTATATGGGCGACCACAACGTAACAACCCCGGACATTTCTACTTCTACTTCATATTCGCCTTTAATCTCTGTTTGTTAGCATACTCCAGGAAGACATGTTAGAGTAATTAGAATCGATGAATGATGGACATGTTTGCTTCAATCAAATAACACAAATAAGCCCGAAATAAAGGGTATGCTACGCTAATTAATATGCCCTCCCAAACGCCAGTAAAATGCCCACAGGCAAAAAAGAAAAGAAACATCCAAACACCTCGGAAATGCAAAACAATAAAAAGCACAGACGACGCCAGGGAATCATTCGTCTTCGTCGTCAATTGGGTCTTTCATATCAGCCCAGCCGCACATCCAGCGTTTACCCTCAGTTTCACCACCGTTTCGAAGCTCGCGAGCCTCGGATCCCTCACGCCAGCATCGAGCGGAGTAGTCATCACTCACAGTAACGAGTTCACCAGATGGGGTCCAGGACAGACCAGTGACCTCTTTCTGGTGACCTTCAATAAGAGGAGTGCCTGATTGGTGGATTGGGATGGTATCTTCGAGGCGCCCGGACAACCCTATTCCAGAGTTGGTGCGACGAAGTCCTGAGCGGGTAGTGAAAAGGGAAGTCCTGCTAGGCAGAGATTCGGCTGGTGTCTTCACGGTAGAGTTGAGGTACCGTTCATCGGTAGGGAAAAGAATGGGGCAGTGGTCGCTGCTCCCAGTAGCTAGCATCTCCGGATGATCGTGGCTTGCTTTGCGCACAGCCAACTTCACATAGAACGAGGAAATTTGGAGGCGAGGGTGGCGGAAACCATATAGAGGCCCAAGACCGTCCTTGTCGGAGCCTCCAGTCCTTCGTGGACGGTTGTTGTTGAGTGAAAGTTCAGGCGCATGCCCGAGAATTAAGTGTGATGTGGAATATGTGTAAACGGTATTGTCTCGGCAAAGTGTGTATAAGCGTGAGCCATCTCCTCCAAATGCCATGGAAGTCAGACCAAAGCGTCGATACTTCACATGGCTTTCTGGCTCTTGAGTTGTAGATAGAGGGATGACGGGTCGACCACGACGATTGTTATGTGCTGTTCGCAAGTCCCAAAGTCTGACACTTGCGCTAGCCTCAGAAGCCGTGACAAAAAGATTTTCGCGACCGGGCGAGAGAAAAGCGAGGGAAGTAACGGTGATATCGGTCCGGCCAATTGGTGGCGCGTCATTTTTATCCATGGTCGGTTTATGAGAGGTTGTGTATGCATGGGCCCCTTCAATGGTATTTAGAACATGTGGGTATAACATCTTTGGAGGTGTAGTGGTTGCAGTGTTTTCGGTTTCAGATTCCAGGGAGCATTGGACTTGCAACGCAGGCCGTTCGAATCCTTTGCAGCGGAGATCCCAAATATTAACATTTCCATCCCGACTGCACGTAGCAAGAACCTTGTTGTTTGATGCCGGTTGGAATTGGACCCGCTTAACGGAGGATGAGTGATTCGATAAGCAGTGGATGGGTCGTTGTGTTGTCATATCAATAATAAGAGAAGTTTGGTCGCCAGATGCCGTAGCTAGTAGCATGTCATCCGATGAGAACTCGAGGTCCATGATCGAATTCATGTGTGGACGGAAGCCAAGGTATGCGTCAGAGAAGCCAGAATCCTCATTCATTGATGAATCCAAGAGCCGAATTCCACCCTCTTCATCGCCCACTGCAACAAGAGAATTTGCTTCCCATTTGTTAGCATATACAAGGAGCAGTCAGGTGAAATATGACTTACTGTTGCATGAAGCATTACAGAATGGGAGGGCCACTGAACCCTCCGATGCGTAGCTCCCACACATGTGACGGTCTTGCGATTGCGAATAGAAGTTGGAAGTAAGATCTTGCCAGCCTAGAGAGAAGATTAGAGGTGTACAAGTAAGCCATGGGGGTGAATACCAACCAGCGCCAGAGTTAGATCGTAGGGTTACTTTATTTGCCCGAGCCCCCATCATAGTTCGCATAAACAAAGCACCAGATGTCTGCAATGCCTGGGAGCGTCGCACAGGGGCCACGGGGCGATTTCGCTTGGGTGGACTCGGTGGTGCTAAAGCATCGTGACAGATGTCGATGTTTGGAATTTTAATATCTTGTTCCACGTCCTGCGTCGGAGACCGGACACGAACTCTCTTCAGAGGCGAGGATTGCGGAGATACGACTGAGGAGAATGAGTTCTTTCTTTTCCGGCTCGGGGTGCGAATAAAGTCATCTGGTAAGCCATCGTGAGGACTTCTGGTACTGCCAGCCTTGGAAGTTCTCGAAAACGCTGGTCCCAGACGATTCACCGCGGGGGATGTCAGTGCCCGTAAGGCCTGGCGGCTGGTTGAGGGCGTGATAGATGTATCCCCAATCGGTAATAAAGAACGTGGGGTAAAGAATCGACGGAATGACCGGGGCGTTACAGTCGGTGGCTTTCTGGTTCTGCGAGTGTCGGAAGCAATAGACGGCGGGGATGAGGGAGGTTCTGGAGGAGGAAGGACAGGTTCTGATCGGGGTACCTCCGGGAGATTGGAGATGTCCATTGTGTGTTTAATAAAAAAAGGCAGAAAGAAAATAAAAAGGCTATGGATGCATCGGTGGAGGTCTGGGCGGGCTAAAGACTAAAGGGGACCGGAGATGAATCGGGGAAGTTGGATCTTTTTTTTCGTGTCGCGACGTGACGCGATCGTGTTCAAGGCATCTAAGGCATTTTACCCCCCCTCCACTCTTAATGTCAACATCTGGAACTCCTTCAATCCAAACTTGGAAGTTATTCCTTCTTTAACGGTTACCTAACGCCAAGTTGGCTTGGACTAATCCCTAGGCTCAATTGTTTTGATTTTTTTGTCTCAAAACGCGTGGAATCACTAGGCATCTAGATGATCTTGATGTCAACACTGTTCAATTCCAGATAACCACTACATTTGTTTTCTAAAATTAACCGTTTTATGGAACATTAGAACATCAGATATTAACCCTGGCTTAAAATTGGAATGTCCTGCTGCGCCATTAAGCAAGTAGGTCAACAATGATGGTGTAGACTTCCAAGCCCTGGAGTAAATAGTTGCTTATGTAATATAGTATGGAACAGATTAGTTAGAGAAGACATAGGTTGCTCCACGAACGTTCCTATATTTCTTATTTCTTTGGAAATTTACTAGTATTGCTAGTCTCGTATAGATTCGAGTCAGATTGGGACTGGAGGATTAATCTTCTAGGATAGTGATAGTCTTACAAGAAAAGATGAGAAATATAGAGGATCAAATCAACTTGATGGGTAACGAGAAGTAAACAGAGACATGTGAAGTAAACGATTGAAACATAGCTTGAGGCACAAATTTTCAGGGGATCCCCGTCAGCCCCGTTTATTCCTCCACCCACTTGTGCTCTTGGGCATTGCAATTCAAAGATATGTCGCATCAACTTTGGATTTTTCTCGTTGCAAGAATTGTTCAAAAGTCCCTAGCGGGATATTCCACGCCTTGACCTTGTCGAAATCCACAAATGATCCTAGATCACGGGCCATGAATTGTCCAGCAATGAAGGGATTGGTAGCCTTCTGTTCGCCGATTTCCTCATCTGACATATAGACAACGCTCATCTCCCTTCCAGTGGCATGGGATAAAGACTGGATTATGGCGTCGACTCCTAGGAATTCTGAAGTGATCTCGATTTCTTGGTGGTTGAACTTGACGGGATCGAAGACTGCTGCTGCAGCAAACTGGCCGATGTCGTTGGGATCAACCATGGGCAACAAAGTATCAGGAGCGAAAGCAGTGGTGAATACTCCGGTTTCCGTGAAGCCCTTGTACATCATGGCCTTGGGGGACAAGAAGTTGTTCATGAAGTTCCCCGGGCGTAGAATTGTCCAGCTTTCAAATCCCGCTTTGCCGATTTCGTTTTCAATGGCCGATTTGTTGAGTAGCATGGTGCTGATGATGCTGGTCGGATCCCATGATTTGAGGCGTTGGGGATCATTGGCAGACATTGCACTAGCATAGATAACTTGCTTGATTCCAGCTTCCCTCGCAATTTTGAGAAGTCGGCATGCTTGTTCGAAACTTGCGTTCAAATCTGTCAACGCTGGCATCAAGTTCAGGAAAAGGGTTGTGCAATTGGCCATGGGCTTTCTGACGGAATCATCGTTGTCAAAATCGCCTTCCGTGATGATTACGCCAAGTGATTTAAGATGTTGAGCAGCAGCCGAGTCGGGGCTGCGTGTAACGGCATGTATTTTGACATCAGCTTTGAGCAAATGGTCAATTAAAGCGCCGCCCTGGGTACCAGTGGCGCCGCAAACGAAGACGGTCGGAGAAGACATTTGAAGTTCAGAAATGAAGAATGAGGAGGCTTTGTGCTTGCAATTTCTATATTGAATCTGTGTGCAACATACGTCTTTATATATCCCACTGTGTCCACGTTGACACTTGACACTTCCAAGGTTCAATGTATACATCTGGTGGAACTCCACTCGGTCCGCATCTGTCCCGATCCCGGAGCGACTTCTGATTGGTAAACCAAAGCCTCAGTCCACTAGCGGGCGGAATTCCGCCTCAGACCCACTGACAAGCGTGGAACATTTCTCTTCCTCAACCTTTTCTTCGAGAAATAGAAGTCCCAAGGAGGTGAAGATGCTTCACACTGCAGGTCAGACCACAACAACCTCGCGGCGGAAGTCATGTGAAGCATGCAAATCAGCCAAACGGCGCTGCGACCTATCATTTCCTGTCTGCTCAAGATGTATCCACAAAAGCATACCATGCTTTTACCCAGGCAGGCTGCCTCAAACCTGTGCCGATTTCATTACTGCTATTCCGTCATCTGCAAATTATTATGAGATGATTGACACCGCGTCTACTCAATACAATCTTGACTCTGAGTTGATGACCCCGGTCAATATGGGCCCACTTCATCCTATTATGATCGACTCGCCCTTCCGTTACATCGATATAATTTCCCCACAAGATCGTGTGGATGTCTTCGAGGGCCTTTCCTCGTCGCAGAACTTCGATCCCGCCATGACAAGAACGAATCCTCCGAAGCAGCTCTCAGATGTATTAGCCAATCGACTACAATTCGCGGTGGATGTGCTCCGGAACATCCCCAAAATGGTAGTCACCGAGAACCAGACTCCATGGTGTCACGGTCAGCTTTATAAAAGTGGTATGCCGAAGGACATGCAAGGTTGGTTCACCGATATCAAATTTTCCTTTTACAACAAATTACCATACTAACCTTGTCATAGATGCATTCGCTTGTTGTTCTCTCTACATGGCCAAAAATGAAATAAATTCACCGGTTTTGATGTCAATCTTCGATGCTCGCATAAACGATCTTCTCTCTTCACCACCGCCAACCACGCCACTGGAACTGCTTGCTCGAATCCACGCGCTTGTTCTATACTTGATAATGCGTTTATTTGACGGTGGCATCCGCACACAACCATCCTCGGAATCCCTATTGGCTCTACTCGAGGCATCGGTACTATCTCTTTTCAACTGCATCCATATTCCACTCCCCTCACAGCCCTACGAGCTACTACCTATCTCCATGGAACCAATAATGAGCTTTTGGGAATCATGGGTATTCCAAGAATCAGCGCGGCGGACTGTGATGATGGTGTTCTACTTTGTGAAGATCCAACACTTCTTACAAGGAAAGCCACTCTCCACCTGTGATGGGAAGCTTGGACTCGAGCATGCATGGTATCAGTCTGCGCATTTATGGAATGCACAAAGTGCCTTCGATTTCGCAGTGGCTTGGACGGAAAACCAACACTTTATTGTGTATAATGCAGATTTTACAGGACTGCTTCAGGAAGCGAAGCCAGACGATGTGGACTTGTTTGGGAAGATGCTTCTTATGACTAAATTGGGGATTGACGAAACAAAAGCTTGGTTTTATTCAAGGGGCGGTGTGTTATAAGCAAATACAACGCCAACAATACCACAGTTATTTTTTTAGCGTTGCCCAGGTCTTTCTTGTTTCTTCACACTTTAGTTTACACTCTATCATGACACAGGCACAAGCTTGGCCCACCGGCTGATATCCGTTCGGCTGCCTCACGGACCGCCATTGCCGGCTACTAGCCCACCGGCTGCTAGTAGGGAAAAATAATTACATTTCCAAGTATGAAGCAGATCTCCAATTGATATTTTAATGTTATAGATTCTCGTGCAACAGGATCAAAAATTAACAAAAAAAAATAACATCATCAAGCAATATGGCACCTGTTAGGCTCCCGTCGCCAACCCTCGACAACCCACCAAGTCAAATTGACGATGTCACAAGTCAAACGGCAGAATCTCACCCGAATTTGGTGATATTCATGCCAGATCAGCTTCGTTATGACTCCGTTGGCTGTTTCGGAACCCCCCATGTTCGCACACCCAATATTGACGCCTTCGCTGCACGGGGGACCAAATTCACGAATTGCTATTTGCAAGCCACCGTGTGTTCACAAAGCCGATGTTCACTCTACACAGGACAATATCCACATGTATCAGGCCACCGAAGTTTGGAAAATCTCATCAAGCCCTGGGAACCCAACATGTTTCGCGCGCTGAAGGAAAGCGGATACCACGTTGCATGTTTGGCTCCTAGAGGCGATACCTTTGCACCCACGGTCACAGAGTTGAGTGTAACTGAGTACGGCTTCCTTGTCCCGCCGGAGTGGATGCCGAAGTTTGGAAAGGGACACGCAGAACCGGATGTGTCAGAAGATATCTGGGATCGTTTGTTCTACAAGGGTCTCCGCAGCCAGGACAAAACAGTGGACTATGATGAAGCTGCTGTGCGATCTGCTATAAAGTGGCTAGAAAAGCCTCCTCAGGGTCCATGGGTTCTTTACCTACCGTTGATCTTCCCTCATTGTCCATTCCAAGTCGAGGAACCGTACTTCTCCATGTATGACCGCAAAAAGATGCCAATTCCAACCAAACCAGAGCAGAAAACAGGCTATGAACCGAGATATTTTGAAGAGAATCGCAAGCGTTATGGCACAGAACGGGCAACCGATGAAATCTGGGCTGAGATTACAGCGACATACTATGGAATGATCTCTCGTCTTGATACGCAATTTGGGCAGGTCATGACTGCATTGGAAAGTACAGGTTTGGCATCAAACACGGTCACCGCATTCTACACCGACCACGGGGAGTACCTTGGAGATCATGGTATGATTGAGAAGTGGCCCAGCGGCGTGTCTGAAGTTCTTGCTCGCGAACCTCTCATAATAGGCGGTGCCGGCTTACCTGTCGGTAAAACCAATGATGACATTTGTGAAATGGTCGACCTACTCCCAACTGTTCTTGAGCTGTGCAAGGTCTCTGAGAGCTTTCCACACAATGGCGTTTCGCTCCTGCCGGCAATACTCGGGATTCGGAAGCACCCAAAGCTTTACGCATACACCGAAGGGGGCTTTCTTAAATTGGAAGAGCCGCTACTTGAGCAAGCGCCCTATCCATATGATATCAAGTCTATTCTGCAACATGAAGATACTGAGATCGTTGGAAAAGCAGTTTCCATGAGAAGTAAGGACTGGACGTATGTGTATCGGCTGTACGAACCAGCCGAATTGTACAACAGGAAGACCGATATCGCTGAGCTTCACAACGTCGCTGCAGATCCACAATTTGACCATATTATTCGAGAGATGCAGGCAGAGATGTTTAGATGGATGATGCAGACCTCGGACTTTCTCCCATTTCAAAAGGATCCTAGATTTCCTCCGGTGAACCTTGAGAGCCCGGGGGAACAATATAGGAAGAGGACTGAAACAATCTGAGTGGCATGGGAATTTCCAAAATCATTTATATCAATTGATATTGAAAGAGTGCAATGAGGTCAGTATCAACAGTTTCCAGGTCATTAGGCATTATTTATTCTTAGTATAAATCCAGGCTCATCCAATGTTATGCTTGATCCCCATATAATTGTTCAAGATCTTGAGAATCAAAATTCATAGATGGTCCCCCAAATTCATCAAATACAGTATCCAGTGAGCCAAACATGTGCTCTGATTCGAGTCCCGTATACCACAGAGATTCCTCTAAAGTTTTACCCCTCGATGGTTTCTCTACTGTTCTTTCATTGGCATCTGATTCTCTGTCTGATGGTACTTCCGATCCGGTCGGAGTGGTGACAGGAGGGCTTGCTGGGCACTGCCGAAGGACTTCCTCTCCTCGCTCAATATCGTGCCGACGAATGCGAGCTAGAATATCGAGTATGTTGTTGTCACGGATGTGCTCTGTCTGTGAGTCTTTTGTCACCGAGTCGGGTTGCGTCTCGTGCCTTGGGTAGGAACCCCCAGCAATCGCGGTGCTTATGAGCTTTTCGGTCTCTTTGTACTGAATAATGAACCATAATGAGCATTATGCTTTAGAATACAAAGATGCTGACAGGCCGTTCCTGCCAAGACATGAAGTGTATAACTCACCAATTGGGCAGCGAATTGATTTACTGCGGTAATAGGTAAGAGTATCTTTGTAACAGATTTGAGCTGGTAAAGTAGCTCAATGGCGGTTGACTGACTTCCGAGAAGCCCAATATCAAAAGCTCGTATCAAAATCCGTGTGCATTGAAATACACAAATGCTAATCCCCGGATCTTGTGGAGTTTGATCGCCAACCTTCTGAACCATTCTAAAAATATCGACGAGTGCCTTTGCATGTTTCACTGCCCGTGTTTGACAGTAAAGTGTATACTCAGGTAGCGTCGTATTGAGAGCTTCATCGGGCAGGGACTCCCGAATTCCAGGTAGCATAAATCTGTACAAGTCACAGTGACATTGGTGCCACATCGTATGTAACATAACGTATCGCTTCAAATGTGGAGAGTAAGCTCGTAGGTTAAGGTTACGCTCACTAAAGGCCATTGATTCAGGCAGTGAGTGTTTCAAATTTTGTAAGTCAGATTCCAGTTGAAGAAGCTCAACATGAGAATCGTGTGCTTTTGAACCTTCTGAAATTACTCTCCTGGTGTACCTAAGCCTCAGTCAGCATTGGAAATAGTAATTCTCGCTGTAATATTCCTCACTGAAGGATTTCATGCCGAATATTAGAGAGCTGGCAAAAGTATGCTCTGGTGCCCATGCTTGTGGAGTCACCTTCATAAATATGCGTTGGTATAAGAGTACTTGTTCCGCTAGAAATTGCGAGCTCAAAGTCTCTCTCGTTTGATGGCAGTTGTATGTGCATTTGCTCCTTGGGACACGATATCAGGTCCGACTGTCCGGCCGCAAGTCGTTTATCCAAGATGAATATCGACCACATAATACGCCGACGAATTTCGCGAGCTGTGGTGGATAGTTGGGTGTTTTCATGATTCAGTCGGAGCATATATGCCATCTTTGCAGCGATTCCTAGCAGCGGCTGCAAAGCGAGAAATCGGGACAATGCACAATTTTGGGAAATTACCACCATGAGAACTTGAAGTGCGACCATAGATGGTCGTCCAATATTTGACCAAACATACGCCTCTGCTTCAGTACGCCATTTTCCTCTTCGTTCAGCTCTGGCGGGATCCGCGGACACGAAGGCCGCCGATGCACTACAAACTGCCTTCAATAACGCTGGTTCGACCGTTCCAGAGTTCCAGGCTTGTAGAAAGATAGCGCGGTGAATGAAGCCATTCTCATAAAGCGGTGCGATGTGTTCAAAGTAGGCGCCGATGTAGAGCCTGACTACACTCTTCTCCACTTCAAGTTCCTTGCTCGAGTCATAATTCACCCCATCGCCATGGGTTTCTCTGGGGGAAATAATGTCCTCGGCCCTTGTCCTTCGCGGTGGTAAAGCCTGAAGGGAATATCCTGCACTCACTGTCTGTTCAGGAGATATCAACGGCGATAACAGTGGGTGATCGTGCTGAATCTCACTTGATGCAATGGCTCTTCGCCTTTTTCGTGTCCCAGAACCCGGCTTTGAGGATGCATAGTCGCATGGCATCCCTTTTTGGCTGCATCGCTGACAGGCAGGCAACGACCCGGAACATTTTGCCTTAAGCAGGTGACACGGCCTACAAGCTTGTCTGGTACGAATACGTTTTGTTCCACTTTGCGTCAAGTGGGCCTCCGTGCTGGGAGCCTCTGCCGGGGACGTCGGGACCATTTCCAAGAGTCCGGTAGAGTTGTGTCTATCTAAGAGCAAGCGGCTATCAAACACCGGCAAACATTTTGTGTTTCCCAGGGGCCGGGGCGTTAAGAAGAATATATATAATTGCGTGCTCCGCCATATGGATTGCGACTCCCTAACCGGAATTTAACCGAGGTCTTTGATCAATCACTCAAAGGTTGTATGCAGTCAATATATTTCCCTATGGATCCTAGTTAATGTATACCCCTGGCTTATCTGATGGACTCAAATATCCGAATTTCTCTTTGGTGAAAATTGCGTGCTTTTTGCCTCTTTCTAGTTGGCGGGTAGTACGAAGACTTATAGGACTCAGGGTTCAAAACCCCTTTTATAGTTAGGTGGTTTAGTGCCTGAACGCCTGACTTTAGAACGGCAAAAAAATTAAGATTCCTGAATTACTATTACACATATCTTCATAATC
>NW_015971239.1:0-5978 GCF_000769745.1 Penicillium expansum
AAATTCCTAATTCTTTTAAGTATTACTTATAATATTCTCTTTATTCCTATAATAGGTATTAGAGTTAAATATCTTTTTAATTTAGTATAGGATATCTACTACTACTAATATAAGTAGCTAAGTTTAAAAATAGTCTAAAATATTCTAATATTCTAATATAAAACCTACTATAATATTAAAATAGAAAAACTACCTAATAAGGATATATCTTTAGATTTAATATAACAAGTAGATAAATAAAGAGAGGCTAAGCTTACTACTAATATACCTAAACTAATTAATAATAATAAAGATTCTAAGGATAATAATCCTATTAGACTAATTAAATATAAGTTTATAATAGAGAGTTAGCTTTTTTATCCTTCTAAAATACTAAATATATAGAAGTAATAAAGAAATAAGCTAATTAATAATAAAGATAAGAGTAGTCCTTATCTCCTTTATTATAGAGATAAAGGTAGTACTTAAAGGCGCCTTAGTTTAACAAAAGTAAGGAAGTATAGTAAACCTAATAATAATTAATTTATATTATATTAGAGTAAATATATAACTATAATAAATATCTAAGTTATTATATAAAGGCTTCTAAAGCTTATTTTTAACCCTAGTTAAAAAATTGATAGTAGTATTAACTTATTATAGATATAATTAAATTACTTAAAAATACAGAGAAAAAATATATAAATAATATAGGTCATAGTACTAAAAGGTATTTATAGTTTTATAAACTAAAAGGCCTCTTTCAATTCCTATTTAAAATATCTAAACCTAATAGAACTCGACCTTTATAATATTAAATTATATAAAAAGGCTATAACTATTCTATAATTAATATTATATAGATTATTAATATCTCTACTTTAAACTTAATTAAGAAAAGTAGTAATAGATTAAGTATGTTCTTCTTTTTACTAAACCTTTTTTTAACTTTACTATTATATTATTAAAAATTAGGGATATTATAGTATATAATATCTATAGTATTTATAATAAATTTTTCTTTTATCTTAATAAAGCTAAAAGTAAGTTAAAAAATAAAAGAGTTATTTAGAAGAAATATATATTTTAGGCTCTTTAAATTATAAAAAGTAAACTCTTAAAGTATTATACTACTATTAATTATAAATTATATAATAATATCTATATATTTATAATAATCTTTTATTTATTAAAGAAATTTTAATATTTTATATTATTAAACTAATAATATTTTATATTATTAAACTAATAATATAAAATTAATTATATAAAATACTATTATAAAGTCTTAAAATAAGAGTTTTATCAATATAAAGAGATATTTTATTATAATTAAGATACTTTAGTCTTATAAGATAATAATAGAGAGGCCTTAAATAATAATAATTATTATAATCTTAATATTACTTATACTTCTTAGAACTAGTTATAAGATAAGCCTTTAAATCCTAAAGCTAATAAGATTATAAGGTATCTTATATATAAGATTAAGAGATAGAAGCCTTAAGTATTCTAGGAAAAGTATAAATATAAGTTTTTTATTCTTATAAAGATAGTATAAGATATTCTTTTTATTCTAATTAGTAATATAGGTATTAAGTGATTATTTAATTATACTTATAATATCTACTGTTACTATTATAGTTAACTAAAACTAAATATAATCTAAAGACTAATACTTTATTAGTTTATTACTAAGTTTAAGGTTAAATAGAAGGAGATAGATATTATAAAGGAATATCTTTCTACTAGAGAAGCTATATTATTAGATTAAACTTAGAAACTAATACCTTAGCTTAAAACCCTTAAGCTAATAAGTAATAATAAAAAGGAGGATTAAAAGCCTAATATTAAAGATATATAATAGATAAAAAGCTATAAGAATAATTTAGATAGTAGGAAAGCTAATTAAAGTAGATAGCTATAATATAAATAATTAAGGAAATAATTATCTAAGGCTTTTAATAAAGAAGATAATAACCTTTTAGAAATACTAGTAGATAAGGGTATATAAGGATAATTAGGGTAGATTTAGAAGTAACTAAGGTTACCTAATAGATTTAAAATTAATCTTTAATAGTCTATATTAGGAAATAATAAAATTTAGTCTATAAATTAAAAACTTACATTATAGTATAGTTACTTAATAAATATAAAGGAATCTATATAAATAATATATATTTAAAAAGGTTATAACGCTTAGTATATTTAGTATATTTTATATCTACTAGATACCCTTAAATATCTAGAGGATATTAGATAGTATAGTATATTATAATAGAAATATATATTAACTCTATATAATAGTATAGGGTATTTTAATTAAATAAAATATATATAATTAAAATTATTATTTCTTAGTTAAATCTTATAAGTTTAATATAAAATAAATAGTCTAAGCTTATCTTTAAATTATTTTAGGTTTTTAGACTATATTTTCTTATAATATTATATAGAAATCTTAGTTAGAAGTTCTAATATTATAGACTTAATAATTTTATTATCTTTTAAAACTAATACCTAAGGATAATTAAAGATACCTATAGATATCTATATAAATATCTATAATATATCCTTAATTATCTTTAAATATCTATATTAATAGTTAGTAATAGTTAATTATTACTATTAAAAGTTAGAAATATATTAAAAATATACCTATAAATATAATTATTATATCTCTAATATTCTTAAATAGTCTTATATATATATTTTTCTCTCTTTATTTTTATATAACCTATAATTAAGTATAATATATTTTATTTATAAATATCTTAATCTTTATACTCTTTTCATACTAATTTCGATCTAGATTTAAATATTAACCTACTATATTTAGATAATATCTCTAATCTTATTAATAATTAAACTCTATTAATATCTATATTAGAAATATTATTTCTAATTATACTTTTCTTACTTTCTTATATTAGTCTCTCTTTTTAGTAATATTAAGTCTTATTTTCTTTTAAACCTAATATTAAAATAGATAAATCTTATAAAAGCTTTATAAAGTAATAATTAACTATAAAGTTTAAATTAAAGCTTAATATATAAAACTTTATCTATTAAAATAAGAAAAAGATATCTAATATCTAAGATTACTTTAACTAAGTTATATATATAAAAACTAATAAGCTAAAAGTTATATATATAATATATCTTTATATAATTATTTATCTAAGATATTATTAAACTAGGTTATTATTAATAAATAAATATATTAAAGGAGATATTTATACTTAAAGCCTATTTAAAAGGTTAATTAATTACTAAAATAAATAATATATTATTATTCTAAAATATAATCTTTTATATCTCTTTTACTAATCTTTATATACTATTATAAAGTTAACTCCTTTAAAAAACCTAATTTTTTTTTAAAAGTATTTAATTAAAATAATATTAGACTTTATCTTTATTACTTATCTTTCTTTCTAAATTATTAAATATATCTAGCTTAAAGATCTAATAAAGGTTATTTAATAAGCCTAAAATAAGGTTAATATTATATTTATATAAAATATATAAAATATATAATATTATCTTAACTTTATAATTAAAAGTAATTAGAAAAAGATTCTTTAAAGGCTTTTAGATAGAAGTTAACTTTTAATAGTATTTAATTACTAAATATCTTTATTTTAATAAGTATTTATAGCTATTATAGGTTACTTTCTTAATTAGGGTTAGAATTATTATAAATTTCTTCTTAGATTTAAATATCTTTATAGCTTATAAATTAGTAAGAATCTAAATAAAGTTATAACTTAGCTTTTTAATAATTATAAGATTACTAATTATATATTATCTATAATTATAAATAATATAATTAATAATAATACCTTAATAATAAATATCTAAGAGACTATCTAATTATAAAACTAATTAAATACTTTAATATTTCAAGTTCTATATATTATATATATAATCTAACTTAGCTTAAATAAGTTTCTTAAGAAGTTAAAAGTAATACTATTTAATAAAAAAGTTAAGTTAGAATAGTCTAATAAATAAACCTATTTATTTTAAACTAACTAATCTAGCTTTAAATAAATTATAGATATATTAAAGAAAGTAAATCTTTTATTATCTTAAGTCTTTTAGATTTATTCTAATATAAAAGTCTAAGATCTAATATCTTATAATCTTTATTAATATAAGCTTATAGTATTAGGAAGTATTTATAGCTTTATAAATTAAAAGGCCTTCTTTAATTTTTATTTAAAATATTTAAACCTAATAAAACTTAACCTTTATAATACTAAATTATATAAAAAAGCTATAACTATTCTATAATTAGTATTATATAGATTATTAATATCTTTATTTTAAACTTAATTAAAAAAAGTAGTAATAGATTAAATATCTTTTTCTTCTTATTAAACCTTTTTTTTAATTTTATTACTATATTATTAAAGACTAAAGATATTATAGTATATAATATCTATAATATTTATAATAAACTTTTCTTTTATCTTAATAAAACTAAGAATAAATTAAAAAATAAAAGAGTTATTTAGAAAAAGTATATACTTTAGGCTCTCTAAACTATAAAAAGTAAGCTTTTAAAGTATTATACTACTATTAATTATAAATTATATAATAATATCTATATATTTATAATAATCTTTTATTTATTAAAGAAACTTTAATATTTTATATTATTAAACTAATAATATAAAATTAATTATATAAAATACTATTATAAAGTCTTAAAATAAGAGTTTTATTAATATAAAGAGATATTTTATTATAATTAAGATACTTTAGTCTTATAAGATAATATTAGAAAGATCTTAGATAATAATAGTTATAATCTTAATACTATTTATACTTTTTAAAACTAATTATAAGATAAGCCTTTAAACCTTAAACCTAATAAGATTATAAAGTATCTTATATATAGGATTAAGAGATAAAAGCTTTAAATATTCTAGAAAGACTATAAATATAAGTTTCTTATTCTTATAAGGATAATATAAGATATTCTCTTTATTTTAACTAATAGTATAGGTATTAAATAATTATTTAATTATACTTATAATATCTACTACTATTATTATAGCTAATTAAAACTAAGTATAATCTAAGGACTAACGTATTTCACATACGAGCTACGCACACAAGCGAGCTGCGCACCCACCCCAAAACGCGTCAATTAATTAACCCCTTATTTTTCAACCACCCACCATACCACCAATACGCTCTCGATCCTCTAAAAATTTAATAGAGTAAGAGGGTAGGATCTTACTAGCTATCTAGGCTATTAAGAAGCAAGAAATCAGCGCTATTCGCGAAGTAGCCTGTCGTTTTAACATTCCTAAATTAACCCTCCGGACATATCTTCGTAAGACTACCTTTCGCGCGAATTCTCGCGCTAATTTATATAAATTAACTACAATTAAAGAGGAATCTCTTAAAAAATAGATTCTCTCTATAGATTTACGTAGAGCAGCCCCCCAGCCCTCTTCTATATAAGAAATAGCCGACCTTCTTCTTAAAAAGTATAGAACTACTTTAGTTATTTCGATCGGCTAAAATTAGGTTATAAACTTTATTAAATAATATCCTCTTCTTTCCTCCTAACTCTTAAAATAGTATAACTATAAGCGTATAAAATATAAAGACCTAAAAATTATTATAGAGTGGTTTAATCTAGTTTAAAAGATAATCCTTTAATTTAGAATCAACCCTAATAATATCTATAACTTTAATAAAACTAGTTTTATAATAGGGTTAATAGTAACTATAAAGGTTATAATAAGGAGTAAATACTATAGTTAGTATTTACTTTTATAACCTAGAAATCAAGAATAGGTAACTATTATTAAATATATAAATACTTCTAGCTAAGCCCTTTCTTTATATATAATTTTTAAAGGTAAAGTCTTTCTTAAATTATAGTTCGAGGGCCTCTTAGAGGATTAGTACTTTAAGGTTAGTCCTAATAACTAGACCTCTAATAAAATTAGCCTTTATTAGCTTAAGAAGCTCTT
>NW_015971238.1:0-7084 GCF_000769745.1 Penicillium expansum
CGCAATGTTCTAGTCCTAATCTATCACAGTGCTTCGTCCGATAATGACATCGGTATTCCGTTCATTCTTATGAGTGAGGCGCCTGGCAGGCCACTGTCAAAATTTTGGAGACCAGCCGGTTCTCCCCAACCTGACCTAGAGACTCCTAGCAAAGCCAAAATTCTCTCCCAGTTAGGTGGTATTACCTGGAAGCTTTCGCAGTTGCGATTCGATAAAATAGGCTCACTCTTTGAAGACGAATTCTTCGAAATCAAGGAATGTCTCTCACGTGGTCACATGTTACATGGACGATATTCTTTGGAGATCCCACGAGGACCTTTCACTTCCGAGGCAAAATTCTATGACAGCCTTGTTTCTGCATTCTTAGAACATGCAGAAATTCTGCAGTTGTCACATCATTGCTTTGTGGCACCCGTTCCTTCGCGGGACGACTATCAATCCAGCATACAATATGAGAGCGCTGTGAACCTATGGAACGACTTTGTAGCCGTTGGAGGCAAGACCGACTCGTCGGACAACAGACTGGATTATATCATCGCAGGCGACGCTCTCCGCGACATTGTACGGAAACTTGAACTCCCAACTGTCAATTCGGAGACTTTTCCGTTATGCCACCCTGATCTGAGTGTCAATAACATATATGTTGATGATGATTATAACATCACCTGTATCATCGACTGGGCATTCGCTTCATCCATTCCTGAATCAATGCTTTTAACCACACCAGGATTGCCACAATATCGTGACGAAATCAGTTCGGAGTTATATATACCTTTTATAGATGGCTTCATCTCTGCTATGCCTGAATCGATGGAAGAGAGGTCGATCCACAGATATCACGATTCCCTGGAGCGGAGCCAAGTCTCCTGGAAATTGAGCCGGCTTCTCAACCTGGACTCGATTAGTGATTACACTCTCTTTGCTACAGTCTGGCACTTTGCCCGTGGGCCTGAACAGGACCTGGGCAATTACTTCTTACGACAGTGGAGTTCGCCTCACTACATCCGGCTTTATACCGAAGTTCAACAGGAGGATCAGCCACTTTCGAAAATTCAAAAGGATGAAAAAGATTATTTTCGAAACAAGGATTTCAGAGAGACAATAGCCAAGAAGCTGACACTCATGTCCGAATGGAAAACACGGTTTACCGTCAATCATCCGCCGAGACTTCGGAAAGACATGTTTGTCGCTTCTCCCAAGTTATGGAAGTGGATTCAACAATTTGTGCAGGACTGGGAAGACATGTCTTGACGAGTCTACACCAGGCATCAACATCACATCAACATCTCAAGCGAATGCGCTCAACTGGAACCTCCCACAGATCACCGGTCTCATCATCTTTCACCTTCTAAAAATTAGATTGCACATCAAACATTGTTTGGGGGATATACCGTTTGCAATATGGTGCTTGATGTACTTGAATCAATTGTGCCTTCGCGCCATTCAGTCTCTGCGATAGCTTAGTTGATATCTCACTTTAGACCCAAGATGTCAATGTGACCTACTACCCTCACGACAGTACCAGACTGCGGCACCAGCGGTATAGTATGCTCTCTTTTCCGCACCAGTTGGTGGAGTTGGAAGATCTGGTGGGGTCGATGGCTGGGGACGTTTCTTAGGCATGGTGTTCAAATGATGTTATATTCTTTTCGACGTTGGTGGGCTTTTATTACGACTAGGTTCCAGCTCCCAGGAGTAAGGCGCTACATTTATATTCTCGTTTTTTCGCACTGGCCTCTCACAAAATTTCCTCCACATAATATGGGCGCTTAACGCCGAGGCCACCCATCAGGTAGTTGGCGGCACCCGAGAAAATTGACACCATACAGTAGCAAGGATGTGGCAGTGTCGCTTTCGGGTGAATAACCAGGTGTTATTGACGCTTCGATTAGATCCACCCCCACTTACGTCCAGGCTTTCCACGAAAGCATTGGCTAGTTCGACAAGGTTTTCTATCTCTAATTTACGCTAGCGAGTGTTTGTGATAGAGCGACATTAGCTCGTGGCGCAATCTTTGCGATGAGCCAGGATAAATGCAGAAGGCTTGAATGGGAAACTATTCGGGCTGATTAGAGCTGTCATGCGCTGGCCCCAAAATTCGCCCCAGACAAGTTCCAGAGGGATTCATTTCCAATGCAGGCGGATGTATGAAGTGTGGTACATAGTGTAGTGGTGGAACCCGTGACAGTAGCCTGAGGTATCGCACATGCCTTAGGAAGCTTGCATGCAGTCTTTTCTTAGAAACCGGCATCATCCTACCATCCTCAATATGACTACAGTTTTCCACCAAATTTATCTTTCATGATATAGCTTTAATACTAGCGCGATAGTCACCTACACATAAGAGTGATTGGCTGTGCTGTCTCCATTGACATCGAGCTGTTTGCTATGCCAGACTGCCATAGTGTCATGGGTTCGTTGTCATAATATAGCAAATGAGAAGCGATGCTTCCGTCTGATGGGGTGATCTGATCTGCCAATTGGATTGTGGAGAATGCCTAGGGAGTGGGTCTCCTAGCTGGGTTCTTTGTTTTGGAAGACTCTATCTTTAGCAAACAAGAGAACTGCGAGCAAGGATGTATTAGGAGAACAAATAGAACTTGAGTGGTTCGCCTGAGTCCCTAGGCCTTACAGTACTGATTTCCCTAAATTCCTTATTTCCGGAGCCTTTCTCTCAGATCTAAACCTCTATCCGGAAAGCGCCTGCCACTCATCTAATCCCGTAATGTCGAAGAATAGTAATCTGCCCGAGCTCTTGCCTAGAGAAAAGGGATCGAGTATATAGTATCTAGAAACAGACTCGTCGATAAAACAGTACCGGCGAGTTTCTCTGGCCTATACCGAGTGTCAGAAAAGAAATTCCAAGGTTAGAAAGATTATTCCTCTATTCGAGGATAGACCTAACCTAGTGTAGTACTCTGGTAGGACCCTATACAGAATATATACGATAGAAGCTCGCTAATACTTTTATAATCCAGCCAGTGATCAGAGACGTAAGGCTTATACCGCTGATTTATTAAAGCTTCGCGTCGCCCTTTACCGAATAGCTGTAAAGCTGCGCTCCGGAACGCTAGATAAGATATCACGGTTGATCCAGGGGATCCGAAACCTATTATTAGATCAAGATACAGTCAATCATATTGCTGACGCATTCTTATTAGATGAAAACCTAGAAATCTATTAAAGGGACTACTAGATGTAGGTTAAGGTACTTCTAAAACTAAGGGAAGGGAAGCAGTGTAACTTGAAACTAGGTTAATATTGCTTAAGTATTAATAAATTAGATATAATTTCCGATCAGACAATCACTCACAGAGTCTTTCTAGTAGGATAAGCCAGCTATTACAAGTTAAGAAAAGATAGGGTACTGACTACTAGCGTCTGGCTCTAATAATAAGACTGTGTAGCTCTGGGACCTAGTGACAGGTGGGCTTAAATAAACTTAGAGTGTCAAAGTATATTTAAATAAGGATAAACCTAGAGGAGATATCATATTTGATCCAGGGGATTCACAACCTGCCAACAGATCAAGATATAGTAAACCTTCTTGTTGACGGATACATATTACATGAAAACTTGGAAATTCATTAGAATACAAAACTAGTTGCAGGACAAGCCACATCTAACATCGAGGGAAAGGAAGCATTGCAGTTCAAAACTGGGTCAATGTTATTTAATTATTAACGAATTACATATCATTTCACTCACAGAAAGTTCATCCATTTTACAACCCGGTTGACCTTCATAAATAATTGTAGGACCAGAAATCACCCCCATTCAATGAAGGGCAGCTGAGTCCCTCATTTTGCGCAATATAAGCTCAAGGTAGTTCACCTTTCGAGTCCGCAGACGAAGAGCTTGGACGATAGTCACTACTTTGACGTCCACGTTTACTTTCTCTTTTCCTCTCGATAGATCCCTCGTCTTCCGAGCTTAGTTGTTCAGGGGGAGTTTGAGGTCGACGCCGCTTTAAAGCGCCTGGTCGTATTCGATTGATTGAGCCTTGCTGTTGCGTCTGTGCTTGCTGCCGTGCTTCAGCGCTTGAGAGAAAATCACAAAGCTGCTTCGATGTAATGAGAATCTCACGGTCAAGGCCTACATGCCCTCGTGCGAGTTCCTCCGTTGCGAAGTCCTTAAGCGATAGTCGTAGCACTGTTCCTTCGGTTGGAAGTCCCGAGTCTGTCCGAAAGGGCTGTTTAATAATTAGTACCAAGTATTAGATGTCTTACCTGGAACGGATCGTACCTGTGCTTCTATAACTGCGTTCACCCGAAACTCCTCCATACCATCTACTATTGCATATTCCGGTCGCCATACGGTAATTGTCGCTCTATAAGAGCCTTCGTAATCGATATCCAAGGCGACCACCGCGTTCACACTCCCATCAGTATTTAAAATATACTCATCCGCCAGGTGGGAGATACGCCTGCTCTTTTGTGAATAGCATACCTCCACGATTACACCGGGGTAAAGCGCCTGACGATGTCCGAACGACGCATCGGGTTCTCGTCTAGAATAAGTTTGTTTACCATCCTCTGTGTCTTCGGGTATTAAGATCCGGGATGTGGCAAAATGCTCGACCTGCTTGGCGAAATTGGCGAGAGGTCCGTCGTTCTTCTGGAATTGCCTCAATTGTCTTGATATTTCATCGACTATTCTTGCGCAAAATGTATCATGGACAGGACTTGGCATTCGGATTATCAGGCAGTCGCGGCAGGGATCGTAATCGTATCTGTATTGATTCCACTTGAGCACACGCGCTATTCAATATCGAGAAGAATTGGGGTACTCACCGTACTTTGTCTTCAACGTAATTTCGAAGGGATTCGTCAGTATCAAGCACACGCAAGATCTGTGTATAGTCGTCTGGTTTGAGTCGACCCTCCCACCAAAATCTTGGCCGGACACTCGCACGATGGAGACGAAAATGATTCACCACGCTTTGGGCACTTCTCGACAAGGGTTTCTGCACCGTAGGCGGTGGTGTAAGAGGGGGATCCAGGAAACTTCCTGGTGGGGTGATGCCAGCTGCCATGGGATATTAACTAAAAAGTTCAGATTGGAATAATGGGGGTAGTTTGTTTATGCCGCAACGAGAGGGGATGAACTAAATGATCACGTGATAAAGACAACCAAATGATTGGCCAGCTTTTATATGTAGTCAATAGTTGGGTGGGTCCCAGCGCCACTTTAGCGTCGCGCGACTGGGTGAGAAGCTGGGTGATAACCATCCTAGGTATCCCGCACTGACCTCCTCACGTGAGATAGAGTGCGATATGATTTGATTACAAGTTGAACTTGAAACGCTTCAACCCTTGGCATTTGCACGCAGCCCTAAATTTAGATACAACATATATATCTTCAGTTCAATTCGATGTTATGGTTGTTGCCTTGTGTGTTATAGACTCGCCACAGCCCTTCTGATATGTCCATGCTGACACATACATCCCAGTGCAAACATTAGATCAATAAAATCAATGAAACACATATTCTTACAGTCCGAGCTCATCTTTGTTGTCACAAGGTGTAAGCTAATTGGCCCTAGGTCTAGTAATCCACATAGGTTAGCTTGATAGTGTTCCGAAAATTATCCCTTAAAAATTAGCTTGTGACTACATTCTATATGATGGAAGGTAAATCTGAGAATTTTCGGCATGCCTAGCTTAAGCTCAAGCGTCCGCTGTGCCTGTTTTCCTCGGTACAATCGACATGGCAAAAACTTATTTTCTCCATGGGGCTGGAGAGATTCGTCACATGCTCGTCATGGGCTGGGAGGTAGCACAGCAATGATGGAGCTGACGCCGGGACTTATCAATCATATTCAGCACGCTATCCCGGTATTATTATAGAGGTATACTATTCACAAAAAAGTCAACGCATTTCACACTTGGCGGACGAGTATATCCTCGAGTGGGGGTCTTTTTGAAAATCAGATACTAACGGTTTTAGCTATTTCGGACGGAGTCTGGACTTCCAGCTGAGGCAGCAGCGCTCCGGTTGTCATTAAGGGACTTCGCGATGGAGGACCTCTGGCGAGAGCGTATGAGGTTCGACCGAGAACTCTTAATAACATCGAGATAGTTAAGTGACTTTCTCTCGCGCGCCGAAGAAGAACAGCGGGTGCAGACACTTCAGCAAGGCTCTATCCATCGACTCCGACCGGGCGTGGGAAAGCGTCGTCGGCCTCAAACTCCCCGGAGCAGCTACGTTCGGAAGAGGAGGGATCAGTCTAGAAGAAAAGAGAAAGTAAACGCCTGTTTGTCTGAATAATTTATGTTTTCCGTGGGGAGCTCAAATTTCTCCTTCATAACCCTAATGACTAGTCTGATGATAATCCCTACTGCTAGTTTCCTCTGTTTCCACTGCTTGCCAGGCATAGTATAGCTCACCACATATTAAGGAACTCACTTCTTTTCCCCGAGAGATTTCGTATTTATACACCACGAGTTGGCTGTCAGAACATGGAGATAAGGCGGAAGAAACCTTAACACCACTCGGGACGAGATCGATATGGTCACAAACAGCCATGAGACGGAAGGGAGTGATCCGCCTCGCGACAGGTCCTATCATGATCTGGTTTCTCTGCCAATACCTGGGAACGCCAGAGTATAGTATGTTGCACGTGATATGATGACAGATCATTCGGTTGGCTCTCGATGGCCCATTGGTGCAGTTATGGGTCACAACTGATTGGTGACGGGTATGTCCGTAATACTGTATACACATGCATTTGAACTCTGTAAACTGTATGAGTGTCAACCTTCGGCGTGGCTAAAGACGAGTAGTCAAGATTGGTGTCCTAGCGTGGCTCGGGTAATCCCAGCTTCACAGACTTAGTGGGGCTCAGGTTGGGACTCAAAGGCAAACACGTGCACGGCTCAAAATATGCCACCGATTTACCCCTCCCCCGCCACCAGACAGATGCACTGGATTTCTGAATTATTTGACGGAAATCACCGGTACAGCAATGTATGGTCAAAATGACAGATGTGTATTACTCTAACTAACTAAAATGACAAGAATCCCCTATTTGACAATCTGCTGGGGCATAACTGACTAAGCTTAATATGCAATTTGTATGGGG